>NC_056563.1:32045066-32050902 GCF_013358625.1 Macadamia integrifolia | reverse complement strand
AAGTTAAGGGTATTAAACGGTTTTCAAAAATAATTCGAAAGTGATTTATAATTTTATCATTATTGAAAGTTGTCATTGTAATGCACATTTGAAATTGTGTAATTTATTCTTATTTGAAAAATATATTATATTAAAATAATAAAAAAAGTAAGATTACAAATTATTTGACACATTAAGAAATGTCAATATGAATCAAATTTCTTAGTCTTCCAGAAACCATATCCCTAATCCACTTGATAATATTCCGCCCAAAAAAAAAAAAAAAAAATCTACTTGATAATATTTACATGATAAAGATTTACTTAAACACCTCCCATGGTTACCTTATTTTGCTCAATTGGATGAAGACTCTTTGTTTGGTCTCTTTTTACTAATCTCTCATGTTGTAGATCATCGATTCTTCTTTAGTGTCTCTCATTACTCTTTATTTCATTTGGAATCATTGTAATCAAATGGTTTTAGGAAACCTTTGTCTAATCCCTTGATTGTTCTTCACAATGTGGCTAAATGGATTACTAAACTTCATCTATTTATTGGTTGACCCTCGTTCTTCCGATGCTCTTGTCTCTAGCCCTACTATAGAGCGTCATGATTACAAATTCAACATCTCTCCATAAAGCCAAGGACTAGAGAGCCATCTCATGGCTGGAAGGATCCAGTCATGCTAGTCCTAGAATGATTCTCCCTCATTGCTGGGTTCCATGGAGAGGATATTTTTCTATGGATTACATAACTTCATTAGGTCTTCATAGGCCATGCACTGATGCACAGCTATGATAATACCATACTTATATAGGCCACCTTACAGAAAGATCTTGGCCGTTGAATATATTTTCGTATCATTTTATTAATAGGGGAGGATGGAAATTAGAAAAATTACATGATTACCCACTTTTGGGTTTCTCTTTACAAAATTGCCCATCAAAAATTTCAGTTAACAAAAATACCCTAAATTAGGTTTATTTTTACAAAATTACCCACTTAAAGTTTAAGTTAACAAAAATACCTAAAATTGAGTTTGGGTTTACAAAACTATCCACTAAAAGTTTTAGTAATAAAAAAATACATGATTATATGTGGAAGATGAAGAATCACTATTTTGGGTAATTTTGTAAACCCAAATGGGATTTTGGGAATTTTTGTTAATTAAAACTTTGGGTGGGTAGTTTTGTAAACCCAAACTTGATTTTGGGTATTTTTGTAAACCAAAATATTTTGTGAGTAATTTGGTAAAGAAAACCTAAAAATGAGTAATCATGTAATTTTTCCATAGAAATTCCATTCCCCGTGGATCATGATGTGCATTTTCCAATTTCCAATAGTAACGGTAAACGCCAACAAGGATTTGGCCCCTCTCTAATTCTTGATCCTCCAATTTTTGTTTAATTATCTCTCACGGTGTGACACGTGTACAATTATAATCCAACGGCTGTGAAGAGTTTAACACCTCAGTTGCTCAGCCGGAAAACCTTCATCTTCCCCGATGAAGCTTCACCATGGCCGGACCTCAACTATTACCAGACAACCGTCATCTTCTACGGACTGCAGCTTCTCTCTCCCTCTCTCGATTCTCATAACCTAAGGGAACCCAATGTTCAGAGCTTGGTGCTATTCTTTCACTTCTTAGGGTTCTCTCCATTCGTTCTTGCAATTTCTTAGTATTTGGGTAAAAGATAGATAGATCATCATTATAACTTGGTCTATAAGAAAACACCAGAACAGATTCCAGACTCCAGACTACAGAGTAAGGACGAGGGACTCGAATTGTTCAGGCAGCTTCAAGATGCTTATCGTTTTGTTTTTCGTCCCGATCATTTCCCTCTCTTCCCTTCTTCAGGTAATGCAGACAAAAGAATAGGATCTGCATGTGAAATTGACGAACTTAACAAAATTTCTTTCTAAAACCGATCTGTGTGAGCGTGTTTGCTTACACGGAGGAAGTGCCGACTATGATCAGCACATTTTGACATCAAAATGCTAGTCCCCATTCGAAGTTGCCCTAGAAAACCTATTGATGCAACTACAGTTGATGCTGCTGGCGAAGTGTTCTGAAAAATCCATGATGATGGTGGCCTACTGTTAGTGATTCTAAATCCTAGAATCATTTGAATTACCTATAGTGTATAGAATACAAGAATGAATAATGGAAAGAAATCAATCACATACCCGTTGAGCGTGAATAAAGTCCCTAAATCAAGGTTGACGCTTGTACCACGAATTATGATGAAGAACCACGCAATATAGGTCCTTCTACTGAGATCTTCTGCAGCCTCTTACTATGGGATCTTCTCTCTGTCTCTACACTAGCTTTGTGAGAAAGCAGTGCTCCCAAAATATTATTATTATAAGTAATAGCTGCAGGGACCGTCAGTATTCTATATATAATAGAATTCCTAAACCCTAATCCATTCCCACAATAGAATAGGGCTAGAAGTTTACTAATTAGAGTGTTCCTTATTCTCTTGGGCCCAATGGGTCAATCAATATCAGTTAAGCCCACATAAGAGTCCTAACAATCTCCCACTTGGGCTACACTGATACTGATGTCTTCCCATTGACATCTAGCCAAATAATCCCAAGATTGAATACCACTCAAAACAAACTTTGATCCAATCAATAATCTCCATTGTTGAACAATAGTAGAAAATACACCTCAATATACGGCATATAACTATCTAATGTTACAGACAACAGAAAATTATCAATTCAAATCGCCTGGAAACATAGATATAAGGAATTATATCATAACTGTGATCACATAAGATATATCCTTCCTTATAGGTCCGTTCCTGATCTAAAGACCAGCCTACCTTGAAAACCTCACAGGTAGAGAACTTTGATATTAATCAATACTTAGGCAAACCGCCATTTTCTTGTATTAATATCTCACTTTGGCATACAGCCTATGGTTAACAACCATCTCCATGGATTTAGGCTAAATACCGCCATAAATCACGAAACTTGGCTAAATACCGCCATTAACTGTGACATGTCAAAGTAAACCACAATAATCATACAACAATACGATGAGAGAAAATATAAATGAACACTATACTGGAAAGTAAACATCCTCAATATAGATTGTGCTCATAATGTATGATCTAAAATAATGCTTATTACAATACCACTATGGATAAGTAAACTCCCACTAAACAAGCATATCAAAAGATTCCATCACACCCATGTTAGAAACATGAGTCTTAAAAATTCCCACTGGAAGAGCTTTGGTCAGGGAATCAGCAACCATCTCTTCAGTAATAATATGCTCAACACCTACAACTTCGTGCTTCGTAATCGACTAATTTTCATTCTCTTTCTTAACTTGCGATGTGGGTTTTCCTTTACTTTTACAGTGTATGAACTATATGAACTGGTATTGTGGATCTTTTGTATATACTGGTGATGCACAACAGTTGTTCGACCAAATGCTCATGTTAAATGTGTCCGTGCCAAATCAACGATGCCCGGGAAAGCTTTACTCCCTCCCACATCAAATTCCAAATTTGGAATGAATTTTCAAAATTTGTAAATATCATTATCGCCGCCTTCTCCGGTCATAACTCTTAAAATCCAACCGTACTAAAATTAGAAAGACGGAAATACCCCCATGTAGCGTAATCGCAAATTACAAAGTTTTGAAATTGCAAAAAAAATGGCGGCATCTCAGCACCTTTCTCTCTCCCTCCTCTTCTTCCCTCTCATTCTCTCTCTCTCTCTCCCGCACTCTTCAGAATTTAGAATTCAGAATTCGGAATCATTCTCAGAGTACACTTACCACTCACTACAAAGGTCCTTAGGGTCTCACACCTCACTTCGCCCATCTCCTCTCTATCTCTCCTTCTCCTCCGTTCTCATCTCGTCAAACCCTAATACCCATTTCCACACCTTATCGTGTTTGGCGAACATGGAAAACAAGGAGAATCGCATGAGGGTTACCCGTGCTGCGAAGAAAAGGGCCGCTTCTTCAATACCCGAGATTCAGCAACCTCCTGTTACGAAGAAGCGAGCGGTCTTGGGAGAACTCCATAACTTGCAGTCCAATGTTGTCTCCAATCCGACTGCGATTCTTGAACCTCAGAAGAAGGCCGCTTCTTCCATGCCCGAGACTCCGCAACTTCCTGTGACAAAGAAACGACCCGTCTTGGGAGAGCTCCCTAACTCGCAGTCCAATGTTGTCTCCAATCCGACTGCGATTCTTGAACCTAAGAAGCCCAAATGTAGGTTGAAGAAGAAGGATGTGAAGCCCGCCAGGCCGGACATTGATCCGGATACTTTCGATCCTCAGATGTGCGTGCCTTATGCGTCTGACATCTTCGAGTACCTTCACTCCATGGAGGTATGTATGAGGGCAGAGGTTTTTCACTTATTTGGTTCCTCGTCTCCACTCCGGGGTCTGATCTTATCATTGCTTTTATTTTATTTTTGTTCTGGCAAGTGGTTTTCGTGATTTGCTCGTTATTGGAATACGGGGTTTTGGTTTCAAAGCTTAGGTGTTTCTGGAATCCTCATTTCTCTCTATGAATTTTCTCTGATACGGGTTTTGACTATAGTTTGATCTCCGGAAATTGGGTTTAAGGCTTTCATTTTCGATCAGTTGGGTTTGCGGTCGTCTTAGTTTCTTCAGATTGACCTGAAATGTTGTTCATTTATTTAGATGGAGGCGAAAAGGAGGCCGATCCCTGATTACATTGAGAAAGTTCAGAAGGATGTTACAGCAACCATGCGAGGGGTTCTGGTGGATTGGCTGGTTGAAGTTGCAGAGGAATATAAGCTTGTCTCTGACACTCTTTACCTTACCGTCTCCTACATTGACAGATTTCTATCTTCGCATGCTATCAACAGGCAAAGGCTACAACTCCTAGGCATCTCCTGCATGCTTATCGCTTCGTAAGTGCCTAAAACTTCATCTTATGTCTAGATTTCTCTAAGTTGTTTACTCGACCATTTTTCATAAATTTGATGCTCCTTAATTTCTGTTTGATTATATTGCTTTCCTATTAAATTTGGAATGTTCTCTGAGGATTCTCTTCTATGGTTGGTGATGCAGCAAGTATGAAGAGATCAGTCCTCCACATGTAGAGGATTTTTGTTATATAACAGACAATACTTACACGAAACAAGAGGTGATTTTTGTTTTCTCATCCTGAACCTTTTTTCGGTTTCTATCTACATTTTATGGTTGTTTTTTCCTTCTGAAATCTCCTGGAAATATGTAACTGATTACTGGGGTAATTTTTTTAGGTGGTAAAGATGGAGACAGATATTCTCAAATTTCTGAACTTCGAGATGGGAAATCCCACCATAAAGACTTTTCTCAGGCAAGGACACAAGAGATGTTCTTTTATTTACTTCACTTTCTGTTATGGGTACTATTGCTAAATGCTCAGCCATGCATTTAAATGTCTCTGTTTAGAGTTCAGCTGCTTGATTGTGATACCCTCCATATTTTTGCCTATAATACTTGCCAGTAAATGACTATGATTTTGCTAGTGGATAAAGGGTGTCATGATCTGGGTCTTGAAGTCGAGGGCTTAAAATCTTCTTATTTCTACCTGCTACTACCTGATGCTATTAATCTTTGATGACTCATTGAACTAACTGCAGTCATATCTATTTTGTTTTTCAGGAAATTTACTAGAGCAGCTCAAGATGATCAGAAAGTAAGAACAATATGGATCTGTTTTTTTATTGAATCTCTTGCTGTTGTTCTTAAATTTGTTTTACTAACAGTCGTGTGGCTTCTTCCAGTCACCCAATTTGCAATTGGAGTTCCTTGGATGTTACCTTGGAGAGCTAAGTTTGTTGGATTACAGTTGCATCCGTTTCTTACCGTCAA
>NC_056563.1:31825194-32044966 GCF_013358625.1 Macadamia integrifolia | reverse complement strand
ATCAGTTATGATAGGTCTTATTGGCCTAGAAAGGTCAGACAAAAATGTTGCTATTTGAGTCTAATAAAAATCAAAACTAAAACTGAATGGGGATGAGATTTTAGCAGTGGCAGGTTATTAGGTTGTTGGGCTCTAACTAAGTTATTTTATACTAGGTTACAGGTTAAAAAGGTCAGACAAAAATGTTGTTATGGAGGATCGTTGCTCCAACTCTCTCATTTCTTAAAAAAAATAGTAATAATGATTATATAATGATTATAGCATTACAATAACCACCCAGTGTGCCCCTTCAGACCCCTTGTGGGTCTCTCACTTTTTAAATAAATAATGTTAATTGTGCCCCATCAATTTCGATGAGACTCTTTGTCCTAAGGGTGTTTCCTATTAAATATTGATCTTAAATAAACAAAAGTCTTCTAAACAGGTTGAACAGAAGAAGAGTAATTTAATGAGGTAAATGAAAGGGAAATAGAATATTGCATAAAAAATTGAGAGCCACATAATTTGGTCCTTTTTTTTGTGCTAGTAAAAAGTCTTTTTTTTTTTGGGTAATGAAAAAATCCTTTAATTGACTAGTAGCTAAGAAGTGTCTGGATAACACCTCAACGTGGCAACCGCTTTTAATTGTCGTAAATGAAAACTATAATGTTTGGATTAAAGAAAATAGAAAGGGTTTTAACAGTAATGCACAAAGCTACTGAATGGGAATGGAGGCCTATGAATTCGGATTAAGTTCAATCTCATGTGTCTTGATCTGTAGAATTGAAATCCATTTTCTCTATCTTTGTATTTAATGGATTCTAAATCTATATATCAAAACGTGCAAGATTGTTCTTATATGTAATCCTTATCCGATCTCTAAGGATAAGGGTCTATGTTGCACCTCCCTTCAATTCCATCCACATATAATTTTTGCTTAAAAAAAATTTCCCCTTTTGCAAATTTGTTTTGTTAATCTCTCTCTCTCTCTTTCAAAAGAAATCCCTTCAAATCATAGAACCATGGATGGATTTAGGTATATACCGATCCGGATCGATGCGTATCAATCACTTATGCCCTTGCTTTTTGAGAATATTATTATTGTTGTTATTTTAACTATTTTACCACTGAAATAATATGGATAACTAATTTGGATAGGTCAACCAATACCAAAATGATCGATATGATACCAATACTTAAAACCATAATTCAAACTCTTTTAACTAAAGAGTGATACTAAAGGGCTTCTATAATCGTATTGGGTTCAAAATTTTCAACAATAAAAATGTGATGAATCCAATCCTATGGTCTTGACAAGGCTTTTGTGAAAAGCATCCACAAGTAGATACATAGTTTCTAAAGGAAATCTCTAAAACCTAGGTCAGTCGATAGGACTAAATAGCCATGTCTCATATGCTTACAGGATTGTTTCAATTACCAATTCCAGTTTGGAATAAGGAATAAAATAAGGGGTAATCAAAAAAATGTTACATGTTTTAAATACCATATAAAAGTGTCATTTAGACAATCCTTTTAGAAAATGATCTACAATCACTTCCTCTATCTCTTACGACATCTTCACAATCTGTTTGGTTGAATCCTTGAATCACCTTCTATGGATCTTGTAGCCACCTCATTTTCTACCCCCGGTTATGGGTCAGGTGAAGTTATGAGAAATCATGGGACCCATTTTTTATAACTCTGAATGAGTGTTCCTCAAGACCCAACAATGTTTCAAATCCTTCAAATGAACTTTGGATGAAATGGCTAAATAATGAGTTTTTAAATAATTTTAGAAAATTGGTTTTTCATGCACAGGTGAGACTTGGCCCAAACCCAGAACCAGGCCCAGCCTAGGCTCAAGGTCAGACATGAACTAGGCTCATAACCATATTTCAACCCAAGTGATCAGTTCAGGTAAATTGGCTTGGGCCAACATAGAAAAGGAATCTAGTGATGCCATGGATTGGTTGGCCAACCAATCGTTGACATTGGGTAGACCTCATTTCAATAGGGTATAACTCAAATATTTGGTAGCATGGAGTCTACTTCCTTTTTTGGTCATTGATGAAGCATGTTAACCCTAAATCATTGATGATTAATGGGAACTCCAAGAATTTGGATTAAGAACACTACTGGGGTTATGGGTAACAACCTACACCATATAAGAGGCCCTAAAATGCTGAAGGGAGACACTTTTAAGAGTTATGAGAATAGAGAGAGACTCATAGTTTGTAGCAAGCCCCTTTCTTAATTGCGTAGATTTGAGCTCCTCCAAACCTGAGATTAGCCTGCTCCAAAGCTCTTACACCCTTCATGAGTGTTATCTAAGATGTCTGTCAAACATTGTTATGAATTTGGGAATCAATATCGGCCATGGCCAATATTGATACCAAATCAATTTACAAATAACACCAAGGAAAAAAAATAATAAAAATATAGGATATTAGAATCTTGGGAGGCAAAATCACTCGTACTGACATCAGTGGTGAGCCATGCCAACATCAATACCATGATCTAAATCCCTGAACAACATAGGTACGTTGATGTTATCTCCAGTAGAGTAGTGATGGCATGCCATAAATTGATGGATGTCAAGATAAGTTTTGATGGGATTTTTTTTTATAGTGAAATAGTATGCCTTATTAGATTTCATTCATTATTTTTTAAAATTTTCACTAACTCTAACTATTTTTCTTTTATTTTTTGTTTCACAAACTGTTTTTATGATTTTAGGTTCTTTTTGTTTATTGTTTTTCCTTACTTTGACTTTTTGTTGATGGAGAGCCATGATTTTGTGATGTTTAGTGTCATATTTTATGGTTAGCATTACTTTTATAGATTTTATTTCTATTTATGGTTTTCTTGTGCACAAATTTTTATATTTATTTCTATGCTTTCTAACATATTTTGATAATGTTTCTGCATAATCATGTCACATTAGGTTAGGATACTTTTATGGTATTTCCCCTAATTTTCCTATGTATATTAAGGTAGTTCTTGCATATAAGGGCATTTTGATAATTTCTACCCTTTCATCTACAAATGATTTTAATAATATTTTATTTATACTATTTTAGTATATACTCTTTATTTCATGTCTTTTCCTTTTATATCATGCTCAAAGTAGTATTCTTGTAATTTTGTACAATCTATATAATTGTATTGTGTAGATGATAACAATAGCTTAATATAGGTTTGATACATGTTTATTTGTTTAGTTTTGACTTATAGGGCGATTGTGTAGAAGTGAGTGCTTTTATCTCTCCATTTTTACTTTCTGTACATTATTTTCTTATGAAGTATATCATGATGCATATGGTTTAATATTTTTATCATACCTAATGAATTGAAATCAGGTTTAATCAGGTGGACCAAGGTGCATACTACTTTTCTTAGGCCACAACCTAGCACGAATCCAATATTTCATCAAATCAAAACAGGACAAACCAAGGTTTCTATTACTTTCTTTAGATCGCAACTTAGCACAAACCATTCTTTGGTCAGATCAAATGGGAGAGTAGTCAATAGGTTTTTTTTTTTTTGTTTTTTTGTTTTTTGTTTTTTTTTTTAGGTTTTAAACCCTAATCTAGATGATGACGATGTGTCATGGTATACTGTTCTCATAGCAATGACTCCAACTTAGGATATGTTATTGGATGCATTAGTTTAAGATTTTATGTTTCTGTTTGCCATGAAATAAAAGTCAATCCATAGATTTTGTAATCTGCACTTGCTATTGAATGGACTTATTATTGCGTCATGAGCAGAAGCTTAGTTAACAAAAACGCATTTTAAATGCATTTTCAAATTTTACTGTTTTAAGCATGTTTTACCGTAAACTTTCCAAAATACAAGAAAAAAAGCAAACGACAAAAATTCTCATTCTAAATACATTTAAAACGCTTATCTTTTTTTTTTTTTAGCATTTTTAATGACTTTAGATTTGTTAAACATAATGGCTACTTAACTAACAATAATTCTTTCTCCCCAACTTAGATCATCCTGACTCTTTCGTCAAAGTGAAGCTAACTTGAATGCTTACATTTGATGCCACTTTCAATTAAAATTCAATGCATGAACCCCAAAATTGAGCTTCAAACTGCTATATTTGTTGAAAAACATTTATAAAATGATGGATGACTCCCGATTCCAATAGAACATTCATCACTTCGAGAGAGTTGATTATGTTGACAATAATGAATAACATTATAGTAAAGCTCCATTGCTCAATAAGACTTTAGACGTGTTTTTTTTTTGTTGTAATGGTATATGAATATGGTATTGTCATAGAACTTATAATGAATCGTAAGACTAGTGGATCGGTCAAGAATCAGATCGGTCAAAGATTGGTCAGATTGGATTGGAAGCAGCCTTAACTGACCCCGTTTCTTGGCCGATATTATATCGGTGTATTGTTATGGATGAAAGGTAAAATAGTTTTTCCAACAATATTTTTCAATTGAAAGTGAAGGAATTTTTGTCCGATCCTATCCCGATACCGAGTTTTCAAACCATGATCGGGATCGGTCTTGACTCTTGACCAATAGCGATCCGATCCGGGGAATGAGACATGAGGGAAGCCCCTGTCATCCTGGCATCTCCACGATTCCATCTGGAGTTATTGACTAAAGCTATTCCGTCTTCTCTCTCTCTATCTCGCGGCCTCGCCATGGATCGAGTACAGATGATTTTGTTAGGGCTACCTCTGTTTCTCTTCTGTTCGGACCTCCTAAACCTCTTTACTGTACCGCCACCGAAGCCCTCCGGTCATCAGCACCACCACCACCATCACCACGGACACCATCCGCAGCAACCTCCTGTTCAACAAAACCTTGAATTCCCCATACAGGTAATTAAGACGAAACACTAAATTCATCTTACCTTCAATATACTTGATTTCTACTCATTTCTGCTGATTTTTTTTTTTTTTTTGTAGCAGAAATCTGTCGGTGCTGGAGGCATCGGGTATGGCAACACCATCAATATCAATTTCTGCTCCTCCTGTTCTTACAGGTTCTTCCTTTTCTCTTTTAATTCCTGGCCGTGATGAATCAGTTGGATTGTCGGAGGATGTTAAAATTTTCTAGGTTTGATTTGTGAGATCGTTTATGGGTCGTGTAAACAACAATATCTTGTTAAATAGTTCTGTGGGGCGATGTTTTTCGGATTTCTTTTTTCTTTTTTTCCACTTTAAATTAGTTTTTTATTTTTTATTCTTTTTTATTCAAAGCAAACTAGATAAAAATATTTACTTCATATCCGAAATAGTTAGAGATTGGTTGTTAACCCTGGCCATTTTAGCCAAATCCTTAACCTTAGCTACATAAGTACTGTTTTTCTTTAAGCAAAATTTTGGTTAGGATTGGTACTGGTTGAGTTCCACATATATAGTATTGCTACCCAATGACGAAGTTTCAGAGCTTTCTTGCTTTCGCCGTCCAGAAAACTACTAATTATATCTTCATCAGTCATCACTCCAAATCAGGTCCACTTTCACTTTAAATCAGTTTAGATGTAGTTCTGGGTGAGCTTACAGTATTTCAATGTGGTGACTTTAAATCAATTTAGATGTAATTCTGGGTAAGCAGTAAGCTTGCAGTATTGTATTTCCATGGAAGAAAGATTTGAATTTTTAAGGCTATGTTTGGTATGCATTCCCATTCGGCGAATGTGCATTCCCGATTCTGAAAATGCAGAATGCATTCTTAACTAAGAATCAGAACATTGTTCGGGGATTCAATGTATTCTTAATTTTAGAATGATTTATCTCTTAATTAGATTCTTGCTAAAGGGAAGAAATTCCTTTTCCACATTTCATCGAACAATTTATGGGCATAATCAAAGAAGCTGCTATGACACCCCGAATCGGTAAATGAGACGAAACACTGCTGAGGGGGAAAAGAACTACAAAATCCAACAAAGTATAAAGTTCAAAACCACAGAAATCATTACCCAAAATGATCGTCCACAACCTTAGGATTAGGGAAACAAACTTGAAGTTACTATTGGACGAAGTAACAAGAAGTAGTGGAATTATGATTTTGTACACAATATGAAGGTCTACTTAAATGTCAATACAAGCCAAATCTGAACATCGCCAGTGCGTCTTCTGTTTCGGCTACCACAATAGCGTATTCCCATTGCTCCCCCTTTCCTGGAAAGTAATCACTACCTGTATATGACCTCCCAAGAAACCTTAATTCCAGCATAAAAACAGAACATGCTATACTGTCTTCGGTGGAGACTCCATACATGTCCTGCATCTTAGCAAATCTCATTGTCCTCCTTCTGATCAAGCTTCTTGCTCATCTTGGCCTGCTGATAGTAGAACACGATGATGCAGATTAATTACCAAAATAGGCTTGTTTTATTAGGAATAAGCCTAGGGTTGGGTTCCATACATGTTAGGCCTTTGATCCCATGTGTTTTGAGTGTAATAGACCACTTTTATGGGTCTAAAAGGGGGGCTCTAAGATTGAATACGGGATTACTAGTTAGTTTCCATTTTCATTAGTTTCCTTTTTAGTTGGGCTTGGCTTGAGTTATATTTGTTTCTTTAGGAGTCAAGTTATTAATTGAGTCAAGTCATTAGTAGTTAGTTTCCTTTTTCAACTAGTTTCTAATTTCAGTTTTTAGTAACTATTGTATTAGGAGAATATTTGGTTTCATTTTTGAGGAACTTTCTATTTTGTAATTCCCTCCCCCATTAACATTATAAATAAAGAAGAGGAGGCTCCTAAAAGCCTAGAATGATTTTGATAAAAAAAATTAATGGCTGTTGCTATTGTCTTCTTTATGAAGAGTTGTCTTGTGTTTGATCAAGGCTGAAGGAATTGGTGTTTGATCCAATTGACTCTTTGCGGCGTGAAGTCCAAGCGGTCTCTTCAACTATTCTTTCTTTCTTTTCAAAGTTAATTGCAAGGTTCTTCAAACCAGGTAAGGGATCTGAACTGCTTTTGATTTCTGGTTCTGGAAATCTCAAGTTTCTCTCCTGCTGCTCCTATATTGTTCTGAAGATCCAGCCAGCCGATGGCCCTCCCCTTTTGATTGATTGTTGGGTTTATTAAGAGGGAGGTTTGACCTTAATTTGGGACCAATCAGACCATGGGTTTGTCTGATCTGAGGTGTTAAATACTTCTGGCCGACTGTGTTTCTACCCAGATTTCAGATCTGGTTTGACTTACCTGCTCCTGCGGTATTTGTTTCTGATTGTGGTTTATCTAGTACTCTATACCTGCTGCTGGTTAGTCTATTTGTTTGGTGTAATCTCTGTTTCGGAAATTCCAAATTCTGGTTTACAATGACTGTTTGACTCTTACTTCTGGACTGTTGTTTGCTGCCTAATTTTGGGTGATTATTGGTTGTTCTTTGGTTTAAAAGTTCCTGCAGTTTTGGGTCTGGTTTGGTTTTCAAATCCATTCCTACATTACCACAGATGAGGTGATAGTCTCGGGTGAGAGAGGAGCTCTCGATGGGTAAGGAGGACCCGAGAACGGAGGCATGGTCTGGGTCGGATGGCGGGTATGTATATGGCTTAAGTGGTCAGGGAAGAGGTGGGTCTGGGTGCTAGTGGTTTTATACCATCTGATAATGGCTTTCCAATCACCTAGGGTTAGGGATCAGAAAAATAGAGAAAATCTCGAACCAAAGCCAAGTGGAATGGTCCAAACTGGAGAAATCAATAGCCAAGTCAAAGGTGATCAGATCTGGTCCACACCTTGGTGGATTGGTCTAGTTGGGATGAGAGATAGTTCAGCAAACTCTGATTCTAATCCAATAGTCAGATCTTGAATTAGAAGGAAGTCACGGAATTAGCAAGTAGGTAAAATAGAAACAAGAAACTAATAATTGATAGAAGTAGCAACTAGGAATCAGAAATAACAATTGACAACCAAAATAGAAACATAGAACAATTTTAATAACTAAGCAGGACAGAAATATCAAGTGAATCAAAATTAGTAACATGCAGAAAATAGAAAGTAAAAATGATGAAAGCAATGCTGTAATAGTACTCAGGGATAGGCAGAGAACTGCTGCTAAAACTTGGATCGATGTTGCGGCACTAGAACCTGGTTGGAAAACTGAGAAAAGAACTGATGTGGTCCTAACTCCTAAGTCGCTTAAACAGTTACAGCAAGGCTGAATAACAACTAACAGAAAATAGAAACTAACACTAATCCCGTGTAGGACTCAAGTTCCCTAATATTTGGGCTGATAGAATTAGCCCATTACAATAGGAAACCAAAATCATTAAACCCATGGTCCATATAACCCATTGGACACCCAAAATTCATCATATTAGTCCATTTTTGGTCTGGTGCAGTGGCCTGGTTTGCTGTTGGTTATCTTGTTCTTCTCAACTGCATCAAGAACTGACTCAGGTTAACTAACAGCAAAGCAACTTAGGGAACAAAACAGAAACAGAAAACAGGCATGCACAAAAAGGGGTAAACAAAAGAAACTAACCTTGAGGAGAAGGGGAAAGATAAAAGAGAATGATAAGGACTGGGCCTCCCGTATAGAACTTGACCAGCATCTCACCCGTCCATCTTGGCCTACCACCAAGGCTACTGCTGCATCTTGCAGAAAATTACAAGCATAATGCTAAGGTTTGTTAAAATCATGTGGGAGGAGGTCCGCTCCTTTTCTTATTTATAACTTAAGAAAATAACACAGATTGTAGGGACTCCCATGCGTGGGCTACGCAGTTCCTTAAAAGCTAAGTTTCTTTCAAAATAAAACTCTAGAAACTTATCAAAATAGAAACTACGACAGAAATAGAAATTATGACGGGCTGGAATTGATAACACCTGTCCATATTTCTAGACACGATAAAAGAAATACAACTGAAAATGAAGCCCATGATAGGACTAATAAGGGACTGAACCATGGGCCAGTACAACAACAACAACAACAAACTAAGCCTTATTCCAACTTAATGAGGTCGGCTACATGGATCCAAACATATTAATAATGGGGCATGACAAATGAAAGATGAAAAATGTAATAGGAAAAGTGAGAGGTGAAAGATGAAAGTAGCAAAGTAAGAGGAAAGAGGACACACCCCAGCAAGACAGGAGAATCTCAGCTAAATAGGGTCGGCCACCTGGATCCTTGCTCTCCAATAAGCTCTATCCGAGGTCGTACTTGGTACGAGGCCTAAACCGTGCATGTCATTCCTCACAACTTCTTCTATGGTCATCATAGGCCTGCCCCTAGCTCTTGCTCCCTCAATCTGAATCATATCACTCCTTACTGGGGCGTCATTAGGCCTCCAGCTAACATGACCATACCACCTCAAATGGCTTTCCTGGAGCTTGTCATTGATCGGGGCAACTCCCAAATCTACTCTAATATGCTCATTCCTTACTTTATCCTTCCTAGTTTTGCCACACATCTAACATCCTCATCTCTGTCACACACCTTCTCTATATGACACTTTTTAGCTGCCCAACATTCTGCTCCGTACATCATGGCCGGATGCACAACAGTCCTATAGAATTTTTCCTTGAGCTTTAAAGGGATACGTCGGTCACACAACACCTTAGATGCACCTCTCCACTTTATCCATCCCACTTTAATTCTTTGCGAGAAATCATCCTCTATGTCACCTTTATTTATGATCGACCTAAGTTATCTAAAATAGTACTTTTGCAGAATCTCCCTTTCCTCAATCTTCACCGTTTCATTATCTATCATATAGTGACTGAAGTTACACGTTATATATTCTGTATTTGATCTACCGATTTTAAAACCTTTTGTTTCTAAGGCTGATCTCCATAGCTCCAGCTTAGTGTTGATCTTTGCTTTAGTCTCATCCACTAAAAGGATGTCATCTGCGAAGAGCATTCACCAGTGTATCTCATCAAGAATGTTCTTGGTTAACTCATCTATGATAAGAGCAAATAGGTAAGGGCTTGTCACACCCTACCTCCACTTACCTGAAGGCCAGTGACATGGACACACATGTGTCCACAATCCATCCAGGATCCACGATGCAGTACTTTAAGTTCATAAATCTATGAAACGATTCTGCGATCACATAGATAATAATAATCCTAAAATACACAACTGGTGAAGTCTAATGATATTTACCCTATTTACCAAAAAGAATGTTTTCACAATGGAATCATAATTACAATTATGCCCCAAGGGCTACATCTGATAAGTACAAAAAAGGTGTAAAAAATAGAAGATGATACTTTCATCCTCAGTGTGCTCCGAATGCACAGTCTTCACATAAGCAACCGTCCTCGTGTATAGCTAGCTCCTCATCCTAGAGGTCACCTTTGTAGAGAGTCGGCTCCTTAGCCACAGACTCCGGGTGGTTACTTGAATCAATATCTAAAAAGGGTGCAACAAACGGGGTGAGCTTCCATAAAGCCCAGTGAGGGTACACACAAACATTCACAACAATTCATGAAATGCAACAAGTATAAATGCCCAACCAATCCAATATGAATGCAGTTAGATGGATGCAATGATATGATCTAGATTATTAGCAAACAAACCTAATCAACAGATTCTAAGTCCATAGTGGGTATCAGTGCTACTGTAACATAGTTGGCATCTCCAGTCACGAATGTACATTATTAGTCCTCAAGGATAAAAGCTAGTTGCGAGTCAGAAGCACACCGGTCCCTACATGGCTACTATTGATAATCTCCCATAATACTACATCGAATCCAATATCGCATGTAGGGTATACCCACCATCGAATCCAACATCGCGAGAGGGTTTGTCACGACGGCAGTACCCCCCCACCTCGGTCATCGAAAATTCCCCCAACCTTAGTCCATTAGATGGTAGGATTAGCCAATACTTAAACCCCTATTGGCAAGGGTTGTAGCAGTAGGGTGGTTGTCTTAGCCCAATGCATTCTATCATGGTATGAGTCACATCACAAACAAATAAACTCACACACCCCATGGGCTTACAGTGCCGGAACCCAACCTTCGGCCGCCCTGTACCCCACACTCATACACCATAGGCATATAGTGCGGGTACCAACCTTCGGCTACCCTATATCCCAGTCACACACACACACTCATAACTCATATCATTATGCCACATATACATTAACTTCAAGAACAAATTTATAATATGCAAATGATATGATCATACACATGCATCATAACATAAATATTCCATAAAAGTCACAAAATCCCCTCACCTTGAGTCGTAGATGATGTTAGATAGTCGATGGTCTTGTGTCGCGTGCTCCCATCATTTCTCGTTTCTTTTCTTAGGATACATAGGGTTTTTAAGCAATTTAGTCAACCATAAGGAGGTTTGACCCTAGAGTACATGTCTATTCAAAATGGGTTTGAAAACCCCTCTTGGGAGGTTCAACGGTTGATGAAACCATCTGCCAGTGACCACCAGCCGATAAAGCTAATCTAGGTTGTTCTTTGCCCAGATTTGCTCCACTGGTCGGTGGGACCCTTCTTAATGTCTATTGGTGGGTGTAGTTCTATGGGGATTGTGTATCCCAACAAACACTCATTTTCCCTTAGGTGGTTTACAAGTTAGGTTATTGGGTTTTATGGGGTTGGTTCATGCGTAGATCACTCTCATACACTCCACCTAGGTTTAGTGTATTCGGTGAATTAACTAACATGGAGTCACAAAATAATACTAAATCCCCAATTTTACAAGTCTAGGTTAACCAAAATTGGGGAAATTCGGTTGGGGTTCATGTAGTGATTACCAATGGCTTATATGGTTACTCCAATCCACTATACATATGTTTAATTTCATTTTCCCCAACCTAATTTTGGGTTTGAATGGGTGGTTATAGAAGATTTGGGCAAGGTTCACCATTTCTAGGGTTTAGTTGCCCAAACTTGGGGTTTAAGGTGGGAAGTTCATAAAAGAAGGTTCATAGACTCAAATTGATCCACCAACCTTGCTAGAGTAAGTCCCCTACACCAAATCCCCCTCTCAATTAGTAGTCTTAACAAGTGGGGAGGTGAGATTCGGTTGGGGGGTTCTCCATTTTACTTAATGGAGAAGAGGAATGAGAGAGAGACTAGCGTATGGAGGGGGTAGAGTGAATGGAACTTGCCTTAGTAGGATCCTTGCTCCCCCTTCCTTCCTCCTCCCTTGCTCTCCTTCTCCTCCTCCTCTTGCTCTAATTTGCTAGGTAGAGAGAAATGAATGGCAAGATTCTCTATTTATAGCCACTTAAGTTATTTAAGGGTTTGGGAGAATAATGGGTTTTTAATCACTATCGGTTTAATCCGTCATTTGGCACTAACGGGCCCACCTCGGGGTGTCTCGATACATTAATCCATCCCCCAGTAGGTTGTACCAACCAATGGAGGTGGTTTGAGGTTCACGGGTACGAGGGCCCAGGCCCCACGGCCAAATAGTCCCGGTTTTGGCCTGTATACACACCGGAGGTGTTCACTGGTGAAGGCTGAATTGGTCCTCTTTGTGTGAAAATGGATCCTTAAGTTGAATGGGGCCTTCCCAAGGTGTTTTCAGAATGTGGATCCCACCTCTTGGTACATTTTCCTATTAAAGCTCGTGGATTTTCTCGTGAGGTGTGAGGGCATGGATTGACCTTCTCTTCCGTGTCCAGAACCCCTTCCAATTATTAAGGCATGAGTAGCAGGTGCAAGTGGGGTCATCCTTCCCTTCCCAGCAAAATACAGTTGCTACCCTGTATTCATTGGTACTGGTGCCTCATCTACACAGTTATAAGAGGAAATTTTAAGGCATGAGTATAACAGGGCTTAAGGACGATCCTTGACGTAACCCAATCGTAATTGGGAAGTCGTTGCCTTGGGCTCCCACAAATCTCACACTAGTCACCACGCCCTCATACATGCCCTAATTTTATCCACATATGTACTCAACACCCTTCTCTTAGCTAGGTCATGTTAGATTAAATCTCTAGGGACTTTATCATATGCTTTTTCAAGGTCAATAAAGACCATGTGGAGATCCTTCTTGTGGGCTCTATTACTTTCCGTGAGCTTGTGTCGTGGATCTACCTGGCATAAAACCAAATTGGTTCTCTGAGATATGATTCTCTCTTCTTAGGCGGGCTTCAATGACCTTCTCCCAGTATGACTCGTTAATTTTATGCTTCTATAGTTATTACATCTCTGAACATTCCCTTTATTTTTTAAGACCGGGACAACAATGTTTCTACTCCAATCAATTGGCATCTTCCTTGTGTACATAATCTTGTTAAACAACATCGTTAACCAAGCCATCCCACATGCTCTTGAGGTTTTCCACACTTCTATTGGAGCCGTGGGCCAGTCTAGGACCAAAAACTGGTACAAAAACTTGTAAAATTGAGCTGCATGGAACAATCAGATCAGGTCCTTCCTCCTGCGTATATACTTGTGTGTAAACCTTGCATTTGCATCATATGGCCATGGGAATTTTGGCCTGTTACAATCCTAAAGTTGTTTCCCAACCTACTGGGAATATTCTCAGGCCATGTCCAGGTTGCCACTTCCTGATGACAAGGCCTATTTAGTTCTAATATAAATGTCATAGTTATGTTGATGATCCTCTAAGAGTGTATACTCTATATGCAAGTTGCTCCCTATGAGTTGTTGAGGTTGGGTATTCTGTGATAAGTAGCATACAACTGACCTATTATCATCTCTTCTTTTTAATTAAATCAGGTCAGGCTGAATCCATGTGACAACTCTGATTTTGGGATGTAATTTAGCTTATACTTAAGTTTCATGGAAGGAGCTAGAAAAGGTAGGGGTAGGCTAAAGATGACTATTAACGAAATACTGCGAAATGATATGCAAACCATAGGGCTTGACCCTAGTATGACTTTGGATAGAGTTACGTGGAGGACAAGGATCCATGTTGCCGATCCCTTATAGGGGATGTTCCCATGGCGTGTCTTTCTATACTGCTATACTTCTTTTATCCCTAAGTTTCTTCTTTAACCGCTCCTTTATGCTTCTTTACTTTTCCTTATTGGATCCATGTAGCCGACCCCATTCAGTTGGGATAAGGTTATGATTGTTATTGTTGTTGTTGTACTTAAGTTTCATGGAAAGATATAAGTTAATTAGCTTATAGAAAAATTCCAAATTAGTGATTTTTGATGCAGTTGCATTCTAGGCCGACAACAACAAACTTAGCCTTATCCCAACTTGATGGGGTCGGCTATATGGATCCATACAAAACAAAATTGAAAAAGTCCAAACAAGAGTGGAGGAGGGGAGAGATGGAAAGACGAGAGGTTAAAAAAGAAATATAAGATTAAGAGGGAAGAGGCACAGCCTAAAAGTTAGAAAAGTCTCAGCTAAATGGGGTCGATTACATGGATCATTGCTCTCCAAAAGGTTCTACCTATAGTCATAGTGGGGACAAGATCAAAGCTATGCATGTCATTCCTCACCACTTCGTCTATGGTCATTTTAGGCTTGTTCCTAGCTCTTTCGGCTTCTTCGATCTGGATCCGATCACTCCTTATTGGGGTGTCCTCAGGCCTCCTTTGGACATGACCATACCACCTCAAATGACTTTCACTGAGCTTATCGTTGATCAGAGCCACTCCCAAAACAGGTCTAATATGCTCATTACATACTTTGTCCTTCCTAGTTTTACCGTACATCCATCTTAACATCCTCATCTCAGCTACACAGTTTCTCAATATAACTCTTCTTGAATGCCCAACATTCTACCCCATACATCATAGTTGGACACACAACAGTCCTATAAAATTTTCCCTTGAGCTTTAGAGGGATACGTCGATCACATAGGACTCCGGATGCACCTCTCCACTTCATGCATCCCACTATAATTCTCTGTGAGATATCATCCTTTATGACACCTTCTTTATTTATGGTAGGCCCCTTGTTATCTAAAATAATCACTTTGAGGAATATTTGTCTCCTCAATTTTCAGCATATCATTATCTAACATAGAGTGGTTAAAGTTTCATACATGTCCTTAATTATATCCACATATGTACTCGACACTTCCCTCTTTACTAGGACATGCTGGATTAAATCCTTAGGAATTCTGTCATATGCTTTTTCTAGGTCAATAAAGATCATGTGGAGATCCTTCTT
This sequence comes from Macadamia integrifolia, assembly GCF_013358625.1. Lineage (NCBI taxonomy): Eukaryota > Viridiplantae > Streptophyta > Magnoliopsida > Proteales > Proteaceae > Macadamia > Macadamia integrifolia. The sequence goes on along the minus strand of NC_056563.1, from coordinate 32,029,922 downwards.
ATAGGCTCTATAGCTTTCCATGATCCTCCTAAATAGATATATAGCCTCTGTTGTAGATTTACTTGGCATAAATCAAAATTGGTTTTCCGAAATCTTAGTTTTTTTTTTCTTAGGCGGGCTTCAATAACTCTCTCCCACAGTTTCATAGTATGACTTATAAGTTTTATGAATATCTCCTTTATTTTTGTATACAAGAACAACAATGCTTCTCCTCCAATCATGTGGCATATTCGTTGCGCTCATAAGCTTGTTAAACAGCTTGGTCAACCAGGTAACACCACATATTTCCAAGGTTTTCCATATTTCTGCTGGGATCTCATCTGGGCTTGGCGTCTTGCCCGTTTTCATCTTTTTCAAGGTTTCTTTGACTTACGCCACGCGAACCTTTCGTAAATATCTATGTCATCTGGGGTCTTGTTGAGCAAAGCCATCTTTCGGATAATTTCTACTCGCACTATCTTCATTTAGTAGGGCACTAATATATTCATCCCATCTCTTCACAATGTCCTCATCCCTTACCAACACTCTTCCATCATCATTTTTGATACATCTCACTTGTTCGAAATCCTTACTCTTCCTTTCTCTCATCTTAGCTATCTTATATATAGCTTTCCCCCTTCTTTTGTGCTTAGGTTAGTATAAATATCCTCATATTTCTTCGTCCTAGCCATTCCCACAATCTTCCTTGCTTCGTTTCGGGCATCATAGTGTCTCTTCTTATCTTTAGCATCTTTAGTTCGTTGCCATATCTTGAAACAAACTTTCTTGGTCTTAATTGCTGCTTGGACCTCCTCATCCCATCACCACATCTCTCTTGGGCCCTGGAGACTACCCTTCACTTCCCCTAGCACTTCTTTGGCAACCCTCTATAGACAATCAAGTCAATCAGCTCTTTGCCAGCCTATAAATTGCATTATCCCATGTTCAGACCAACTCATTACTCAAGCTCATCAACCCATGTTCAGTCTAGCCCATCTTACTGGCTTCTTGACTTAGTGTGGCTTTTCAGTCATCTATGTGCTGCCATAGTATTTGGTGGCTGTATGCAAAGTTGGAGTTTGCCTTAAGAGTTTTTAGTCTTCAGCGTACTGCTTGAGTTGGTTATTTCATTTTCTCTACCTTTGGTTAATTTTGAATCCTTGGCAAAATGACCAAGTCTATAGTCTTTCTGGCTGATCTTTACTTTTATCTCAATTAAGTATCCATTTTATTTTCTTGTAAGGGGAATTTAATAGAGAAGGAAGGGAGAAAGAAGAGAGCTTAGCTCAAAATTAGAGACTCACAAGCTGGCTATAAACTTACAACAAAACCTTACATACTCACACAAGGGGAGCTTCTAATTAATGTTTGGTGAGCAGAAACTAAACAGAAAAAAAAAAGCCTTTAGCCTTTGAAAGATACATATAAACATCATCCATGAAACAGGGAAAACCAGTCACTTTATTCAATAAAGCAGAAGGATCATATGTCCTTTCTTGTTCTGACCCATACCATTCCATGCTATATATATATCACTGGCAGATTTATAATGCTTGAAACATAGAATGAACCTGCTTGCTAATGGATGTCCTTTTCATTGAAGATTATCAGCAAGTACTTTATCTTGAGCTGCATGCGATGAGAACTAATCTCTCATCAAATTTGTTCACATATGTTGCCTTTTGATTTTGAGCTTGGTCCATAAATAGCTAAAGCCACACAATTTAATCCATTAGGAATGGTTTAAATTTTGCTGAAATCCCCAGTCCATGAACTTCTAAATTGAAGATATTAAAACTCCAAAGTATGGCAATGCATCCCACAGCCCCTATTGAAGGTTTAAATGTGAAATCAACTCTCTTGCTACCAGATTCTAACAAGAGATAGTGGGCGGGCCTGTGGCGCAACGGTTAAGTTGCATTATTGCAACATGCTGGTCGTAGGTTCAAAACTTGGAAACAGCCTCTCCCACGAAGCAGGGGGTAAGGCTGCATACACAATGCCCCTCCCAGACCTCGCTGTAGCGACAGCCTTATGCACTGGGTATGGCCTTATGACCTTAGATTCTAACAAGAGATGGCCATGGAATATTTTGCATCTTTGTTCTTTGAATAAAACCAAGCTGTACTTTGAAAGCTTTCTCCTTTCGTCAGCTCCCATTCCCCTTATGTAATATGTACTGTGGCAGAACTTGCAATTTTCACTGCGAAACATTTGACATCCCCTGGTCTCCTAACACGGATTATCTGTCTCACCACTGTCTGATTGTCATAGGACATTGACCATTGGGGTCTTATTCTCTGATCGGTGCTCCATTGACTTGAGGAGTCCTTGTCTCAGTCGATTTCTTTGAACCTCAATTTCCATTTGTTTAATCATCGCATGATCTCTGCTTCAACTCCTACAAAGGAAACTCCTATGTTCTCCTCAGTCATTCTGGCATTGTCAACAATCTCTACTTCAAATCCTACAAAGGATACTTTTTCTCAACTAGGGTTTTATGGAATATCCAGCAGCATAGGTTGCTGCAACCTACAAGAAGAGAATCTTAAAGAGCTCTCAAAACAGAGAAGGAATTGTTGGGTACTAATTTAGAGGTTCTGATACCATGTAACAATAAAAGAACCGGAAAACCAGTACCTGCGACTGAAGGGAGAAGAAGAGAAGGAGGTGAAAGGAGAGAAACAATGAAGAAAAGGAAGGGAACCCCTAGAGCCACTTTAGTATCCTCCACACCCCCTATCGTGGTCTATTCTTTCAACTTATATTAAATCAGGAACCCTACGAAGAGTAGGAAACCTACTAAAGAGTGTAATTACAAACAAAGTCAAGATAAGAACAACTCAAATTAAAGTAACTAACGATAACTTGGCGACTTAAAGTAAGACACTAACAATGACTAGGAGACTCCCCCTCATGGGTTTTCTTAGCAATTTCCATTCTTTTTTTGTCCCCCCCCCCCCCCCCGTTTTTGGGGTTCTGCATCTCAACCTCCAACCTCCTTTGCAGGATCAAGGGCCACAATCTGGTATGGAGCCACACGATTTACGGTGGTTTTCATTGTAATATTATGTCAATCTGCAATTGCTTTTGTCCATGCACCCCATAGTAATCCCTATTTTTTAAATACCTTGTTTTGCTACTTTGCATACTCAGATTGAGCTGAAACTTGACAGTTGAACCTTGGGGTCCACCTATTCACAAAATTACAGCCCTACTTCAACTGCCATGTAGCAGTTATTGGAGGGCATGTTGTTCTACTCCTAGGGGATGGTGCGCCCGCTCCCTATACTTATCAAACTGTAAAGAAATCAGTCCTTGAAGCCAACACCTGCAGACACAAAGCAAAGGGAGAGAAGAAGAAGAAAAGAGAAGCTGTAAGGAGGAAAAACCTCATGGTTTGGCTGAATGGCCTTACCGTGAGTAGTAGGGTTATATTAATATAAGAAAATAATATGTACATAATAGTGTAGACTTACTAACAATACATGTACTTGAGCCATAATAAAACATTACAAAAGAAACCAAAACTACCCAAACTGCCTTGCCGCTAGCACTAGAACAAAAACTCTTTAACGCTTTCCCTCAAACTGGAGCATATACATCACCCATACCTAGTTTGGAACAACCTTCTCGAAAAGCAAGACGAAACAAGGGTTTGGTAAACATATCATCCAACTAATTGTGGTTGTGAATGTAATTTTTCTCATAGTTGTATCCCGTACAAAATAGCAATCAACTTCAATGTGTTTGGTCCTCTAATGAAACACTAGATTACTAGCTATGTAGATAGCTGCTTGATTATCATAAAACATATTACTGGATTTGGTAACAGAAGACCAAGTTTCTGAAGAAGAGATCTCAGCCACATTAATTCAGTTGCAGTATGAGCTTGTTGCTTTATAATGGTGGAAGCAAGTACATACTTCGTTCACGTTTAGATAGGTACATGCCTGCCAACTCATATTGCATTTCGTCCCAAGTTCTAGGCTCACTGATGCAGCAGCGATTCGATGGATCGACCCAAGCCTGCTCCAGAACCCAAACCAAGATCCAGATCCAATTTGGGTTCCAAGTTACTAATTTGGATTCAAGATTAATAAATATTCTAGGATTTTATTTTATTTTGAGAATATTGGTTATCTTTTATTTTAGGTTATTTTGGGGTAGCCATTAGGTAAGTAGAAATTTCCAATTTTAGTTTTATTGTATTGCCATTTCATTAGACTTTAATTAGAAAGCAATTGGGATTTTCTATTTCAGTTTTAAGAGTTTTTTATTTTGACTTAGTATAAGTAAGGCATGTAACCTAAGAAATTAGTGAGTTGATTAAAAGAATACTTGATTTTGAGTGGTGCATGGCTGCCTCTCTCCCCCCCCCCCTTGTCCCCTTCTTCTCTCTCTCTCCTCCTTCTCTACGAGAATCCCCTTCCCTCTTCTGCTGCCTTTCTTCTTTCCCTCTTTATTTCTTCTTCTTATTCTTCTTCTTCTTCTTCTTCCCTGCGATCTCTCTTCCTATCTCTCCTCTTCTCCTGTCTTTCTTCCTCCTGGTTCTCTCCTGTTCTAGTTCTCAGTTACTGCATTCTTAGCAGTCCAGCAAGGAAGGTACTGAACCCCTCCCCTATTGATTCTTCACCCTTCCATCTCAGTTTCTAGGAACTGAGCCAATACCCAAGGGCGACCCAGGTTGCCAAATCTGGAACCCATTAGCTCCCTGAACTGAGATTCCTAACCTGAAATCAGGTCTGGTTCTGTCCTATCACCAACAGCAGTTTCAGGTAATTTGCTTTCGTGATTCGAGCGCTGTTTCAGTGGATTATTACTTGGGCTGCGTGAAGGAATGGGCTATGAATCTGCTTCCAAAATCAAGGCTCAAATCGATCTTGCATGAGGGATTTTTGGTTGTTCAAACTCTCGTCTCTCCTGCTGGTTCTATCGCCTGTAACCCCTTCCCAAGGTTGAAAACAACTGATGTTCTTCTCCTTAATGAGGTAATTAATGCCCTTTACCCCACCATTCAAATTGCCCTTCCCTTTCTTAGTATTTTACACCTTGCCATTGAATTCTGCCCATTCCAATATTTGCCCTCTCTCACCATACAAGTCCCCTCTTATTTAATTTTTTTTTTTTTATTTTCCCATATTTGTGACATTCCCTCTCTCTTCTTTATTACAATCTGCCATTGAGTTTTACCCCTTCCAAGTTTACCCCTAACCAATAAATAGTAATCCCCTCTAAAATCCTATTGTTTCTTTATTTGCTAATAGCTCCTTGAGAATTCTGGTTTATTACAGGACTGCCATTGGTTATTTAGAATTGCATTATTTGTTGATTGGTTGGGCCCAATAAGTGATCCGATTGATACTTGTGCTATGTTATTCAAGTGGACCCACAGCCACCTGGGTTGGGTTTCTTGGGGCCCACCGGCCCCGCATTACTCACACCCTTAAGCTTGAAGTTGCCTTTCACGGTCTCTCCATTGTATTCGAACACGATCACTCATTTGGGAGCAAAAGTATTGAAGCCATTGCGTCTCGGTCAAGTTGTAGTTGTCAAAGTACACATCTAATTCATGCATCCATTCGAAGAATTCCCCACGAAAATAACGTGGCTGAGCATTAGATTGGGTAGCAGTAGTCTTCATTTAGTTCTGCAATTTGTTGGGCCACAGTATCCGTCCTTGTGTTCAGTAGTTGGAAGGATTTCATCACATCCTCCAGTGTAATTTGTTTGGAGCTTTCTTCTGCCATAGCTCTGATACGACTTAATGCAGGAGTAGATTACAAGAAATTATCTCCTACAATTTATAAACTCCAAACAAGACAAATAGGACCAGGAAACAAAGAAATAAGATCATCAAATAAACCCCCAAGGATACAATACCAATGCAAGAGCAAGACCAGCCCAAAACCAACCCGATAGGAGAGAGAAAGACCTGCTATAGAGCTGGAGAGAGAGAGGTGAGGCCAAGTCTGTAGGGCTCCAATTGAGTTGCAAATTTAGTCGATTGTAGGGCCCATAGAGGGTACAAAAAACCCTAAAGTTGAGAGGATTCCAATGGCTGGCTGTGAAGTTACAAGCTTTCTCGATTTTCTGACCTAGGAGAGAGATAACTTCAAGATTTTGCAGAACATCTATTGGACAGATCTGGACAACTTCAAGAAGAGGACTGAGTGGTCCTTTAGCAACCAACACACCCTTAAAAGGGTTTACCGATCAGAGGTCAAAGGAGGGAGATATGGAGATCGATCTCTCTCCTAAAACCTTCACTGGTGCTGGTTGGTTCTGGACTGTAATGGCCTTTAATAGAATCTGAATTGAACCTCTTGAATGTTAGAGCAAATACAAGCTAATGACAGGAAATTAAGATAGAAGAAAGAAGCAAAGAACCAAGAGAATTGTGGGTGGGGTGGCTATCTTGGCCTGGGCATCTCGCCCACAGCTATCTCGGCTGTTAGAAGCAATTAACTACAATCTTTGTTTATTCAATTCTGAAATTATGTGTAAATAAGCTCCTCTATTTAAAGAGGCTAGAATAGCAATCCTATCATCACTAGGAGCTAGTTTTCAAATAGGATTAGACACTCCTAGCAGGACTTAAACTCATAATAGGAGTAAGATTATAACTCCAACATGGAGTGGGTAACTAACTAGTCATTCGCTAATAGGGGAACATAAACTAATTAAAACTGAAATAACAAAGGAATAGACTCAAAACAGGGCTCTAACTAAACTAATGAATTAAATCCCATTTTCCTACTTTCTACCCATGTTTTAGGCCCATTAAAGTGGCCCATTACAAAGAAAACTCATGGGATCAAAGGCCCAACACATACGTAACCCAACCTAAGGCTTATTTGCAATAAAATAAGCCCATTAAGTGACTTATCTACATCAATAAGTTTGCCACCGAGTCTTTGGTTCTGATCTTTATCTTTATCTGGAAAAGCCTCACTATCACTTGTCCCAAACTTTTGATGTGGGTCCATTGGTGTATCAAACTATCAATTGGTTTCAATGCAAGCATATTTGTCTCAGATAGAAGGTCAAGCACATACTTCCTTTGAGAGAGACTCACACGCTTCTTACTTTGAGCCACTTCAATGCCAAGAAGATAACGACAATGAGAAGGAGTTTTCGATGCAAGCATACCTGCCTCAAATAGAAGATCAAGTACATCTTCTGAGAGGGGCTCAAATGTAAGTAATTTGGACACTCGCAATTATCCACAAGAGATTTAAGCTCAGTCATCATAAAAAATTCCAGCAGCCAGTAAAACCAGTCCAACAAAAAATGACCAAGCAAAATATACAACCAGCAGTCACCAAACCAGCCAGCAAGAATAGACACTGGTCAGCGAGGAAGAATCAAGAAATACAGCGATCCAACACACTTTCAGAAGTTCAGCCACCAATAAAGTAACCCCACGAGAAAAACCGGCAAGTGACACTTGAAATATAGCAAGAAATTCCAGGATCTAATGGCTAGAACCCGCAGAAAAAATCTGATCTGAACCTGATGGCTAGAACTCCATATCGATTACAATGATGGAAATAGCAAGTTGCTAAATATATCATGAAAACAACAATTCAAAAAACGTAACATTCTATCAATGTATTCGTATGTAGAATACGCAAACATCTCATAGGACGGATAGAAAATATCATAAAAAAAAATTTCCAGCTTTGCAAACCATATGAACCACAGGGAATGTGGTTGAAGAAGCAATCATCAGCCAGATCTGATCAGCACCCAGAACGCGTCAAGAGTAAGGTATGTGCAGGGGAAAAATCTCTTAAAAGTTGAGACTGATCTGATGTATTGGGAGATACACAGCCTGTCACCAAAATAGTAAGCAGTCAAGAACTTGACTGTAGAGTGATCTGATATTCAAGAACAGCAACCGGTAGATCATACAAAGAACATAAAGCGTTCCATCAATCATCAATCAGGGAAGAAGCAGTAGCAATCATGAAATCCAGCAACCAAGAACAACTTTCTACAGAAGCTTATTAAACTCAGAAATTCCAGCAACCAATTGTGATGATCTTCATGTCTATATATAGAATGAAGAAGATAGAATAGTAGCAGTAGTAGAAATCCTTTTTTTCCATCTTCACACGACTAGGGTTTCAAAACAAATAGAGCAGCATTGGTTGCTGCCAAGCCAAAGAAGGGGAAATCTGAAAGAAAACACTCAAACCATAAACAAGAAGAAAGGTATTGGATCTTCAATGCCCTTTTACCATGTAACAAAATCAGTCCTTGAAGCCAACACCTGCAAACACAAAGGAAAGAACACCTCAAGGTTTGGCTTAATGGCCTTACCATGAGTAGGGTTATATTAATATAAGAAAATAGCATGTACAGACCATAGTTGTCAAGGCGTTGCCTAGGCAACGACTAGGCGTCTAGGCGGTTTGCCTGGGGCCTAGGCGACAGCCGCCTTGTTGCACTGCATGTCGCCTTGTGTTTCGGCACTTATTTATGCCAAATATCATTCAAGTAAATGTTATTTCATTTACTTAAGATATTATCCATAAATAAGCAAATACCCCCTATTTGAATCCAATAAAAATAGTTTAAAAATCAAATTCCAAAAGGATAAAAAGTCAACCCCCCAGTCCAAGAACAAAAACTGGATTTTGGTTATAGGGACGATTTTCAACTTTTAATGCTGGGGTTTTTCTTAATTATGAAAATTTTATAAATTCTATCATGTTAAAACATTGCTAAAAATCAAAAGTCCGGTAAAATAATATTTTGTTTTGATATTCATAAAATTATTTTCATTTAGGCGATTTTAACAGTATTCGCGCATTTAAAAATAAGTTTGACTGAAGCATAACTTTGTCATTGCAACTCAGATTTAAGTAATCTTAGACTTGTTAGAAAGATGGTTTTATGTTATAACTAATACAAAATGTCTCGTGTAAAAATAAAATCATTTGGCCAGTCAAACTTATTATAGAATAAGAGCATTTCTCTAAATGTTGATTTTTTATAACTTAATATGACTTAATGTTAATTTTTTATGATTTGATGTGGCTAAATGTTGATTTTTAATGACTTGATGTGGCTTAATCTTTATTTTTTATGATACAAGGTATATATAACTTACTAAATAATGTTAGAAAATAGGAAAAATAAAAAATAACACTTGTTCTCCTTGTTTGCCTTAAGGCGGGCGCCTTCTCGCCTAAACGCTTAGACAACCCTCCACCACCTTGGCGCCGTGACAACTATGGTACAGACTATTATACCCCTGCTAACAGATACATATACTTATTAAGCCATAACAAAACATGATGAAAGAGACCAAAATACCCAAACTTCCCTGCAGCTTGAGCTAGAACATAAACTCTTAACGCGGGGGGCGGGGGTGGGGAAGTCTTCAGAGGCTTTTGGAGTGGCAGTCTTAAGAGGTCCCATAGTGTCTTCACTGAGGCTTACTGTATTGCATTAGAGTAGGGGCATTGATTGGTTATATTTTCTTATTCCACATTCTGTAATGTTTTAACTCTCGAGTCATCTTTGTCTGGTAATTGATTAAACTTGTTGCAGCATTTGTGTCTATCATGATGAAGAAACTTGCATGGTCAATAGTGGTTACCTTTCTGTTCCACCTCTTAGCACCTGTTGGTTCCTTGGTGCTCTTGCCATGCCAGCCTATGGGCTGCCCAGAACAACTCTATGCAAACTCCACTTGCTTGTACATCATGAACCAACCTGCTGGACGACAACTGCTCTCAGGAGGTGAGATGCTAGAGCACCAGGGTTTTGCCAAAGGTAACATTACCTTGGTTCCATTGTCCCACCCAGGTTTCTGCTTTGTGGACATCGAGAGCCGATCCTTCCTGGAGGTCTCATGTGCTAGCTATGATTCATTCCGGGTGACACTTTATGAGGAGAAGCTGTGGTTTCTTAGGAAGAGAGGGCTGACACAGAAAGAGAAGGAAGAATTTTTGGGAAGACTGCAAGGCCATGCTTGCTGGGAAGTATCAGCCCCACAGCAAACAACCGTCGGGCAATCTTGAACAGATGAAAATTTTTCTTATTAGCTTCCACTGTGTATGGGTATTGTTGATTTCTTTAGTTTCCTCCTATCCGGTGTATGGTGCTCAGATAATAATTTGGTACCCCTTTGCTTTTGCGGACTTTGCCCTTTTTTTATTTTTTATTTCAAGTAAATGTATTATTGTATATATATACTTTCTTGATATGAAGAAAGGTTTATGAGAAATACCTATGGCTATGATCAAGAGAGAATTAGAGCCTTTTTAAGGTTGCCCTACTTAACCATTAAAAAGAAGAAGAAAATCGCAGCATGGTGTGGAATCTTTTTTTTTAACATGTTATATTGGCTCTATAATGTAGTGATTTCACTTTGGATAAACAATGTCGTATGATGGTGTCCTCCGCCTATCTCTTAGATAGGAAAGCTAATCTAGAAAAAATTATGTATTGATATATGTGTTTTCTCCTTTCTAGTTGGTAACTGATTTTTATTGGTTTCTTTATCCAAAAAAAGAAAAAAAATTGAGAAATTAGTCTTAGGCTGCCTTTGGCATACTTCTTGGAATAAATTCTAGGTGGGTAACGTATTCCAAGAAATCAAACCAAACACAGCCTTAGATTTCCATCCATGATCTTAAACACATGGATCCACTATTTATTTAATGTTTATTTGTCATCTCGCCTTCTCAGTCTCAACATTTTATCTCCTGGGCACAGACACCTTAAAGATCTTAACTCTAAATCGTGATTAAAGATAATTGTTAATTAATGTGGGTCAGATTGGGTTCTAACCCGGTTCCTTTGTGGGTCGTCCACTTGGGATAATCATAGATCCACTAGGATTGAGAACCCTAGCTAGCTAATTCTCTATAAATAAGAGGGTTTTGGCCATAGCCAATTAGGATTTGGACATAATCTCTCTCCCTATTCTCTTATGTCACTCTCAATTGAGAGTGTGTGTCTCCAAGTATTTCCATTGTAATCATTGGATTTGAAGGGTGGAATATTGCCTAGTGATTGCCCAACGAGATCGTCACAATCTTTCATTCATCACTGTTCTTACGGATCGACGCATGGTGCAACCCGATCCATTCCGCTGCGAGAAAAGCTATACCGAGGTAATCCCTTATACATGGTTATGGTTACGTTGTGCTTTGCCACGAAGAATGGCATGTCGTTGTGTTTGGCCGCAAACGTATCGCACCATGGGATCCATCTCTCCTTGTTGCTGTTCGCGTTTCGTGCACATCACAGCAATAGTGGGATAGGCATTGGCTGCCACTGATCTCAGCCGTCGACTCCTAACCGTTGCCGTCCATGGTCTGCTTTTAATCTCGGGCGCGGCCGCCGCTGCTGCTTGCCGCTTGGAGAGATGGGTCCAGAAAAAGCGTGTATGAGTTTAATTCAAAAAGTAAAAAGTATTTTATATTATATTTAATAATAAAAATAAAAAAATAAAAAATAAAGGAAATTAAAGTGATGAAGACTGTTGATGCGTATGTACTGTTCATCAACAGTGCGTAAGTAACTTTAATGCCTTTAAGTGTATTATAACAGAAAAAAAAATTGTTTTCTTTGATTGCTAACGTCAGAAGCAAACAGCAAAACAAATATATATATATATATATATATTTCCTATTTCACTACAATTATGATGTGACATCTTTTATTTAATTAAAATATAAAGGAAGGTTTGTAAAGCAATTTTTTTATTTTATCTAATCGGTTTTGATCAATACCGATTAAGGTCGATTTGGATTGACAAGGATTGAAAAGTATTGACATATTTGTGATGTAATTTAGGGTATGGGTTTATGTAACCCTACTTAAAATTACGTTTTGCCCTTAATGACTTAGGTCAAAAGGAGGATAATTTCTCAGATGATTTACTTGAAATTATTTGTTGATATGATGATGCATATTTATGTTATTTGCTTTACATTATTAGTTCTATTGACATAACTCGAACATGCGACTTTCGCGTTATTAGGTCAGACATATTATTACTTTGAAATGTGTTTTAGCATTTATATGTATATGTATTGACAAATCATCAAACCCTCCCATGGCGGTTATGACTTGAGACTCGCTCCACTTGTTGGGATGCGTGGATGATCTCTACCCACGGACCCATGGATAATTTATTTTATTTTTTTGAGTTGTAGATCATGATTGGTATTTAATTTAAGTGGGCATGTTCATGTATGTATGTTAGAGGTAGTTTTCATGCATGATGTAAAGTGCGGCACTCCCTAACTAGTAGATTGATGTAATAGGACTTTTTAAAGGATGTAATTTGTCACGGCCCCTTCACATAGAACTCGATCGGTGATCGGGTTCCCTCGGGGTAACCCAAAACCACCAAGATCATCTGATACAGTAATCACAACACAACAAGCCACAAGTAATCATGGAATATAATAATGTAATTCAGTGGAAGTCTTGTCGAATATAAACACCTGTAAATCCCCATATATTCTTGATATCCAAATTGTTATACATTGTGTATTTACAAGTGGATCCGTAAGCATGATATTTACATAGGAAATAACAATTTAACTATCGGGAGCACACAAGGGGAATATGCTAAAAGAATCAAAAGGAGAACAGCAAATAGAGTCTGCTACTGTTGCCCCACAACACAATACTCCCACGGGCAACCGTCACTGTGGTTGGGTCTTACTGGGACCCACCAATCCCCCACTCGGGTTTCGTCAATGGAACCCAGTACGGGTTCCTCTACTGAGTAGCTTGCACAATCATCTAAAAAAAAGTGTGTACACAAGGGTGAGCTCACTAGTTCAGTAAATAGAAAGAAAGACGCACATAAGCAATTACAATTCAAATGGTACTATATGCATGAGATTCATTTTAAACCTATTTTACCTAAGCAATCATTACTAGGTCATAGGTTACATACTACTCATAACCACAGTACGCGTATGCCATGATTACGAGACGCGTTCCCTATCCTGCGATACACCCATAGTGTTGTCGGAGAAGGTCAGCCGTGAGAACTCAAAAAAATTAATTATGGCCGAACCACAATAGAAATGTAAACGTAGCTGAACCACAGCAGAAAATAAAAGTAGTACGATTGGCCTTATGAATATATCACTAAAGTTGTCGACTGTCCTAATGATCAACCGGGCGTACTTCTAACCGCCATAGCGGTCCATGACTGTTGCTTCCCCCCAGTGATAACCCTTCACGTAAACCCCTATTAAGAAGGGTCATAGCATGAGGGAATGTGAAATCCTAACTACATGCTCCTATGTGAGATAATACGACTGCATAGTACTTCCGTGTCCCATACCACGGTGTACCAATGCATTCATTTTCAAGTCGACTGTGGCATCTATTCTAGAAATGCCACACATATCCGGCAATCGTCATCATAATCCAACATTTGATAAATTCACACTCATGACTCCAAGCAAGTAACAAGCATTTAAAAATTTAAGATACATCATATTCAATTTCAAATGCATCAACATTATTCAAGAATATGCATGAGAATGGCATTTATGATGTCAATATATTATGTAAATGAATGCAAACGATGCCAAAAACACTCTAAAAATAAAGTCAAAGTCCTCTCCCCACTTACCTATTCTTGTAAGAGAATATGCACTTGCAGTACGGGTACGATTTGGAGTGAAGACGAGTGTCTCAAAACCTAACACACATAGGAATTTAGAACATGTCCATTTCGAAATTATAAATGACGAAGATATGGTCATGATGCGTTTAACAATGTGTAGAAGGCTGCCGTCGAGTTTGAGTTCTAATGGAGCTCAATTGGGCAACAGGTGGGTCATACAGGTGGGTAGGAGAACCCACCCGTGCAACCTGCCCAGGTAGACAACACACAGACACAGACCAATGGGTCATACTGGTGGGTCTGGTACCTGCTGATCCTACCCGCCGATAGGTAGAGAGGGAACCGGTGGGTTTGGCACCCGTCGGTCTTATCGGCCTATAGGCCCAGAAAAGATCGGTGGGTCATATCGGTGGGTCTGGTACCCATCAGTCCTACCTATCGGTTGGACCAGAAGCCTAGGTAAGACTGGGGGTCACACTGGTAGGTCTGACGACCCATCGGTGCTACCCATCAGTATTTTGTGGGTTTTGCTATTCTTCTTCCTTTCTTCATTTCTCCTTATGCGGACCCAGGGGGGTTGTTCCCACTTCATTTCCTATACATTCTAAGCTTCATTTACTTGATTATTCCATAGATCTAAGTCATCATCAAGATTTGGGGAAAGAAATCATACCTTAGCTTGAAAACCCCAAAACTTAAGATCTCATTTTCAAACTCAAAATGTCACCTCAATAACTCCAAATCTTTGTTTCCTTTTCCTCAAACCTTCAAGGAAATTACACAAAGGTTTCATTACTCCTTTGATTTGACCATGCACAAAAGGGTTTCATCGCATTCTAAGGGTTTATGGTTTTACTTACCTCCAAATGCAGATCTCAAAGCACTGGATACCATTCCGGCGACGAAAGGTAAGTTACGGCTCCGGAATCCAAGGGGGAACCTTCTTCCCTCTTCCTTCTCTTCTTCTTCCTATTTTCTCCCTCTTTTTTATTCCTCTCACCAAACCTTTGCTAAAAATCATAAATGGGAGAGAGAGAGAGAGAGAGAGAGAGACATAAATGCTATTTATACCCTAGTGTTACAAACATCTACTAGGACCTATTTGGTTTTGTCCCTCTATGGACCAAAATACATTAAATCGCGATTTCGACCAAAATAACCGATATTATCGGGCATATGAGACCTCATTATGATGAGGAACTTAAAATACACGTGCTCACCGAAGTTGGGCATGCTGGGGCCCACGTTACCGCAACAGGTGGGTCGCACTGGTGGGTCTTGCACCTACCAGTGACACCAACAAGTTGGCCAAAACAAGCCAACTTTACTTCATTTTGGAGGAAAATGAAATCTTAACACGTATCTCACTCTCGCCATGTGTTATGAACTAAATTCTCATCATTCAGCACGACGACATACGTTTCCTATTCGTACATGGCTTTGTGGTACGTGCAAGGATACAACTTAGGCGTGCGAGTCACATCGGGTATTGGCTCAACCTTGTCCGATCATCTCGCATTTGATCTCACCCTTGCAATCATGTACCATAGGGCATCAGCCTCGACCTTTTTTCGGTTTGGACCTTACAAGACCAATCTGAACCAACCGATCAATAAACCGAGTTTAGAGAGTAGGGCTCTACATCTACCCCCCTCTTTAAAAATTTCTTCCTCGAAATGAAGTTACCTGATTGTCTAAATAAATGAGAATATTTAGCCTGGATTTCATCTTCTTTCTCCTAGGATGCTTCCTCAAGTGAATGGTTGGTCCATCGCACCTTTACAAAAACAATGGATCAATTGCAAAGAGTCTTTATCTTCCAATCCAAGATTTTAGCAGGTTGTTCTTCATAAGTCATATCATCCTCCAAGTACTTTGGTTCCACACCTAGTACATGCGATGGATCATGAACATACCACTTCAACATTGAAATGTGGAATACGTTGTGAACATTGAAGAAAGAAGGCAAAAGGGTCAGCATATATGCTCTAAGCCAACTCGTTGCAAGATCTCAAATGGGCCAACATATTTTGGACTCAACTTACCCTTCCTGTGGGACCTGTGTAGACCCTTTGTAGGAGAGATTTTGAGAAATACCTTCTCTCCCTCTTAGAATTCTATGTCTTTTCTGCGATTGTCCATATAAATTTTTGACGGGATTGGGCCGCCTTGATCTTCTCGCAGATGACATCAACCTTATCACACATCATCTGTATCATTTTCGACCCAAGCATTCGTCATTCTCTCATATCATCCCAATATAGGGGGGTTCTGCACCTTCTGCCATATAATGCCTCATATGGAGTCATTCAAATGTGGCCTAGTAGCTACTATATAAGCAAACTCCATAAGAGGTATGACTTCTTCCCAACTGCCTTTCATTTCCATTGCATAGGCCCTGAGCAAATCTTCTAGTATTTGTATGGTCCGTTCTGATTTCCCATCAGTCTGTGGATGAAAGGCAGTGCTTAGGTTCACTTGTGTTCCCATGGCATGCTGGAGGCTCTTCCAGAATTTAGATATGAACCTTGGGTCTCTGTCTGACACTATACTCACTTGCACTCCATGCAACCAAGCTACATTTTTCATGTAAAGTTTTGCTAGCTTATCTATGGAGTAGGTAGTCTTGATTGGGATGAAATGAGCAGTCTTAGTGAGCCTGTCAACTATCACCCAGATTGCATCCAATCCCTTGGGTGTACGGGATAGCCCGGTGATAAAATCCATGGTGATCATGTCTCATTTCCACTCCAGTACTGGGAGTGGCTGAAGAGTGCGATAAGGTCGATGCTGCTCTGCCTTGACCTTCTGACATGTGAGACACTATGCCACATATAGGGCTACTGTAATCTTCATCCCTGGCCACTAATAACTTTGCTTAAGATCTTTGTACATCTTGGTGCTTCCGGGGTGAAGTGTGTACTCAGAACTATACGCTTCCTTCATTATCTTGTCGTGTATCTCTGTCATTGGGTACACACAACCTACCCCGAAACAATAATGCTCTATCACTGGATATTGTGAAATCAGGATTGTCCATCCCTTGCTATTGGATTTTGACTCTGATTTTCTGCAACTCAGGATCTAAGGGTTGCTTCAGAATTATTTCATGCCTGATAGATGGATGCACTTGTAGGGCCACCAGAGATAAGGTCAACTGCTTAATATTATCTGGCTACTGCTCAAGCTCTAAGGTCGATCCTTCATTTAAAAGGACTTCATCTATCAACATGACTACTTGCTTAAGTTGTGGACTGGTGGCCAAATAAGCAAGTGATACAGTTTGAGCTTTTTGGCTCAATGCATCCACCACCACATTGGCCTTACCTGGATGGTACTGTATGTCACAGTCATAATCTTTCATAAGTTCCAACCATCTCCTCTATCTCATGTTCAGATCCCTTTGGGTGAAGAAGTACTTGAGACTTTTGTGATCACTGAATATCTTGCACTTCTCCCCATATAAGTACTGGCGCCAGATCTTCAATGCAAAAATAACTACCACCAGCTCTAAATCATGACTGGGGTAGTTCTTCTCATACTCCTTCAATTGTCTAAAAGCATACGCCACTACCTTGCCATGTTGCATAAGGACACAACCAAGCCCAATTCTGGAAATATTAGTGTAGACTGTCATACCACCTGTGCCTTTTGGAATTGTCAATACTGGGGCTGATACCAATCAGATTTTCAACTCTTGGAACTATTTTTGCACTCCTTAAGACCATTCAAACTTCACTCCTTTTCTGGTAAAGTTGGTCATTGGAGCGGCAATTCGAGAAAAATTCTTGATGAAACACCGGTAATAGCCAGCTAATCCCAAGAAACTCATAATATTTGTAGTATTCTTGGGTGCTTCCTATCTACTATGGCTTTTAGTCTTCCTGGGTCAACTTCAATTCCATTCACAAACACTATGTGCCCTAGGAATCCAACTTGTTTCAACCAAAATTCACACTTGCTGAATTTCGCATACAACTGCTGTTCTCTTAGCCTTTGAAGTACCATCCGTAAGTTTTATGCATGCTCTTCTTCAGTCTTCAAGTATATCAAAATGTCATTAATGAAGACGATGACCCACTTGTCAAGGAAATCATAAAATGCTCGATTAATTAGATCCATAAACGCTATCGGTGCATTGGTCAACCCAAAAGACCATACCGTAAAGGCCGTCTTGGGTATGTCGTTGCTCTTTATCTTAAGTTGATAGTAACCAGACCTGAGATCAATCTTCGAGAATAATTTAGCACCTTGCAACTGATAAAAAAGGTCATCTATACGCGGCAATGGATACTGGTTCTTTATGGTCAATTTGTTCAATTTCCGGTAATCGATGGACATACGCAAACTCACATCCTTCTTCCTGACAAACATAACTGGGGCACCCCAAAGAGAAACACTCGTGCGTATAAATCCTTTCTCTAACAAATTCTGCAACTGAGTCCATAACTCCTTTAATTCGGGTGGTGCCATTTTGTATGGAGCTTTAGACACTGGGGCTGCTCCGGAAACTAAATCAATAGCAAACTTTAACTCCCTGTTAGGTGAGAGTAGGGTTAGATCATCTGGGAAGACATTGGGAAACTCCCTAACTACATTCAGTTCTTCTAATGGTGTGACACTGAAGCTAGGTAGCCCTGACATTCATCTTCCATTAGTTTTATCGCCTGTAGGGTAGAGATGAGAACCTCTCTGGGTTGCTTTGTCTTATTTGCTCAATACACCAGCTCTTCACCCTCATCGCTCATCACTTTAATTTGTTTCTCGGTGCACATCACGTTTGTCTGGTGAGCAGATGGTTAATCCATGCCCAATATGACATCAAAATTTTGCACGTTAAATTTGGTAAGCTGGGCATCCAGCTTCTTTCCACCTATTTCAATGGGACATAGTCTGTACACTTCATTTAATTGTGCTACCTTTCCTGTGGGTGTCCTAACAATCAATTACTCTCTAGAGCGCTAGATGACATGTCAATCTTTCTAGCAAATGTTTTAGATATAAAATAACGTGATGCCCCCGAATCAAATAACACATAAGTTGGTATACCCGAGATAGATAGGATACCTGCTACAATATCGGGGCTTGCTTCAACCTCCTCATCTAACAAAGCGTACATCCTCCCTTGAGGTGGGCCACCTTGAGTTAATGCAGGTCTATAAATAGGAGGCTAACCCTGCCCAATGGCTGGCTTGTACAGGCAACCTTTTTAAAATGCCTAAGTGAATTGTAAATATAGCATCTGTTCTGGGAAGCTTGCACTGGTACTTTTTCTCTCTGTAATTGACCCGGTGCGGTGGAAGAACTAGGCAGTCTTGGAGCTGTAGGCACCATGCTAGTGTTTGGATGAACAGAGGTGGTACCCGATCTATCGACTAGCTGGGACATATAACCCGATGACTTGTGAGGCTACTGATATAATGAACCATAGTTATATGGCCCATGGAAACTCTTGTTCGGGCTACCTGAATCCACATAGGGGTTAGATCTCTTCCAAAGTCCAAGTGTGGTGATGGCCTCTCCTTTTTGCTTATCTTCCATAGTTTTGGCCTTTTGGACAATTTGGACGTAATCAGTCAAGTCCATGGCCCCGAATATTGTCTCAATAGACACCTTTAACCCCTTCAGGAATTTTTTTGCCTTCTCCTCCGTTGTTTTCATGTAAGGAGGAGCAAAATAAAACAAGTCTTCAAACTATTGTTGGTACTCAAAGACAGACTTGTTTCCTTGAGTCAAGGCTGAGAATTCTGCTTCCTTCCTGTCTCTGAAGCTGGTGAGGTAGTAATTTGATAAGAACGATTCCTTGAACTATTCCCATGTTGATTCTGGATGGGTTGTCATTAAAATAGGCTTGGAAGCCTTTTACCATGAATCAGCTCCATTATTTAACTGTAACCCAACACAGATGAGCTTCTGAGGTTCTGTACATTTCACCACCTCAAATATCTTTTTCATCTCTTGAATCCACCGATCCGGCTCTAAAGGATCACTCCCCACCTTGGTGAAGATAGGTGGCAAGTGTCTCTTAAAGGATTTCACCACCTTTGCAGTAGTGGCTGCCGGTGGATAGAATGGGGGATAAGTTGGATAATACTGATACGGGGGTGGCATAATGTATGGAGAGGTTCCATAAGGAGGAAATTACTGAGTAGCCATAGGTGGAGTACCCCCTGGTTGATTCTGTGGTGGTACTGTAGGTAGTGCACTCCCTTGTGTATCAATAGGTGGTACTTAAGGAGATGCACCCCCCACTTGAACTCTGGCACCTCGCACCACGAGAGGATCTTGTGGGAAAGGTACCCCATGAGGGTGTTGACCCATTTGCATAGGGTGCAACTACTAGTGCACAACATTCATAAAGGTCTACTGTTGTTGGAGTAACTGTTGTTGGAATGCCTGTTATGGCTATTGAATAAGAATAACAACATCATTGGGAGTGACAACAAGAGAAGGATCCAGGATTTCAAGTGTAGGTGAGTCCTCAACTATTTCTTCTTGTCTAGGACTCACCCGGGGTCGAGGTCCCTGAGGCAGAAGAGGAAGATGAGGTGATGGAGGATGAGGTCCCCATCAATGTGGCTCCACCATCTCCAGGTGGGGCCTTTGACTTTCAAGGCATGTTGAATAGCCTAAAAGCACTCCTGGAAGGATAAGAGAAGCTCCTGAAGAACCAAGAGGAGTACGCTGCTCGAGAGAAGGCTATTGAGTAGTCCTTGGGGCATGTGGCCATGAAGGTGGATGACTTAGACAACACAGTATACTCAGCTTCTAAGAACATAGCGGTGAACTTGAAACACCTCTAAGAGGGGGTGGATTTGGTGAACCGCCGGTTCGACTTCTATGACAGCTGCTTTGGTGTTAACTCGAAGTCTCAAGAATGAGAGGTGATTGACTTGGATGATGATTGATGGAGCAACAAATTGGGATTATGTTCTCTGTTCTCTTCTCTTTTCTCTTTTTGTAACTATGGTTTTGGGAAAACTACCATCTTTCTTTTGCTCTGTTTATTCTCTTCATCTGTTGTTATTTTTATGAATTCTATCTTGTGTAAAGAATTCTCTCTATGCTTTGGAATTTTTTGTGGTTATATAACTTTTGGATACTCTCTTTTTATGAATGCATCATACCAAAATTTTAAGTTTTATGTACTTTGGCTTTTATGTGAAGACTTTTAAGTTTTCCCCAACCCCTTGTCTTATTATAGATTCTATAGGGGTTTAATCTTGCAAGTTGTGTATGATTAGAGCATAGCACTCTGAAATCACCATTGTCATGCTACATTAACATAGAACTGGACTGGTGGCTAGGTTCCCTTCTGGTAACACCACCAGGATCATCTGATACATTAACCACAGCACAACAAGCTACAAGTAATCATAGAATATAATAATATAATTCAGCGGAAGTCTTATCGAATATAAATACCTGAAAATCCCCATATACTCTTTATACCCGAATTATTATACATAGTGTATTTACATGTGGGTCCGTAGGTATGATATTTACACAAGAAATAGCAATTTAACTATCAGGAGCACAAAAGGGGAGTATACCAAAAGAATCAAAAGGAGAATAACAAATAGAGTCTGCTACTGTTGCCCTGTAACATAGCTCTAGCATGGACAACCATCACCGTGGTTGGGTCCTACTGGGACCCACCAATCCCTCACTGGGGTTTTGTCGGTGGGAGCCGACACGGGTTCCTCTACCGAGTAGCCTGCACAATCATCTAAAAGAAGTGTGTACACGAGGGGTGAGCTCACTAGCTCAGTAAATAGAAAGAAAAATGCACACAAGAAATTGCAATTCAAATGGTACTACTATATGCATGAGATTCATTTTAAACCTAGTTCACCTAAGCAATCATTACTAGGTCATAGGTTACATGCTACTCACAACCACAGTGTGCGTATACCCAGGGTAAGAGACGCGTTCCCCATCCCACGATACGCCCATAGGGTTGTCGGAGAAGGCTAGCCGTGAGCACTTAAAAAATTAAATTATGGCCGAACCATAATAGAAATGTAAATCCTGGCCGAACCACAGTAGAAAATAATAGTACAATTGGCCCTCTGAATATATCACTAAAGTTACCAACTGTCCTAATGATCAGTCGGACGTACTTCTAACTACCACAGTGGTCCGTGATCGATGCTTCCCCCCAGTGATAACCCAACATGTAAACCTCAGTTGGGAAGGGTCGTAGTGTGAGGGAATGTGAAATCCTAACCACATGCTCCTATATGAGATAACACGGTTGCATAGTACGTCCGTGTCCCATACCACGGTGTACCAATGCATTCATTTCTAAACCGACTATGGCATCTATTCTAGAAATCCCACACATATCCGGTAATTGTCATTATAATCCAACATTTGATAAATTCACACTCATGATTCCAAGCAAATAACAAGCATTTAGAAATTTAAGATACAACATATGCAGTCCCAAATGCATCAATAGTATTCAAGCATATGCATGAGAATGGCATTCATGATATCAATATATTATGTAAATGGATGCAAACGATTCCAAAAAAACTCCAAAAATAAAGTCAAAGTCCTCTCCACACTAACCTATTCTTGTAGGAGAATATGCACTCATAGTACGGGTAAGATCCGGAGTGAAGATGAGTGTCTCAAAATCTAACACAGATAGGAATTTAAAACATGTCCATTTCATAATTATAAATGATTTAAGATATGGTCATGATGTGTTTAACAATGCGTAGAATGTTGCCGTTGAGTTTGAGTTCCAACGGAGCTCAATTAGGCAATATGTGGGTCATACAGGTGGGTAGGAGAACCCACCCGTACAAACTGCCCAGGAAGACAGCACACATACACAGACCGGTGGGTTATACTGGCGGGTCTGGTACCCATCGATCCTACCACCAGTAGGTTCAGAGGGAACCAGTGGGTGCTACCGAAGGATCTGGTACCTGCCAGTCCTACCTGCCGATAGGCCTAGAAGCACTGGTGAGACTGGTGGGTTATACCGGTGGGTCAGGCACCCGTCGCTCATACCCACCTGTTGGCCTAGATAAGATCGATGGGTCTGATACCCGCCAGTCCTACCCACTAATTGGACCAGAAGCCCAGGTAAGACTGGGGGGTCACACTGGTAGGTCTGACAACCCATCGGTGCTACCCACTAGTATTCTGCGAGTTTTGTTGTTCTTCTTCCTTTCTTCATTTCTCCTCATAGGGGACCCAAAGGGGTTATTCCCACTTCATTTCCTACACATTCTAAGCTTTATTTACTTGATTATTCTATGGATCTAAGTCATCATCAAGATTTGGGAAAAGAAATCATACCTTAGCTCAAAAATCCCAAAACTTATGATCTCCTTTCCAAACTTGAAATGTCACCTCAATAACTCCAAATCTTTATTTCCCTTTCCTCTAACCTTCAATGAAATCATACAAGGGTCCCATTATTCCTTTGATTTGACCATACATAAAAGGGTTTCATCGCATTCTAAGGCTTTATGGCGTTACTTACCTCCAAACGCAGATCTCAAAGCACCGGACACTATTCTGGTGACGAAAAGGTAAGTTACGACTCCGGAATCTAAGGGGGAACCTTCTTCCCTCTTCCTTCTCTTCTTCTTCCTCTTTTCTCCCTCTTCTTTACTCCTCTCACCAGACCTTTGCTGAAAATCATAAATGGGAGAGAGAGAGAGAGACATAAATGTTATTTATACCCTAGTGTTATAACTATCTATTAGGGCCCGTTTGGTTTTGTCCCTCTATGAATAAAAATGCATTAAATTGTGATACCGGCCAAAATAGCCGTCATTATCAAGCATACGAGACCTCATTACGACGAGGAACCTGAAATACACGTGCTCACCCAAGTTGGGCATGCTGGGGCCCACATTACCCCAACAGGTGGGTCACACTTGTGGGTCTCACACCTATTGGTGACACCCACCAGTTGGCTAAAACAAGCCAACCTTACTACATTTTGGAGGGAAATGGATTCTTAACACATATCTCGCTCTCTCACGTGTTGTGGACTAAGTTCTCATCATTCAACACGACGACATACCTTTCCAATTTGTACATGGCGTTGTGATATGTGCAAGGGCATAACTTAGGCATACGAGTCACATCGGGTACTGGCTCAACCTTGTCAGGCCACTCCACATTTGATGTCACCCTTGCTATCATGTATCACAGGGCACTAGCCTTGACCGTTTTCGGTTCGGACCCTATAAGACCAAACTGAACCAACAGGTCAATAAACTGGGTTTAGAGAGCAGGGCTCTACATAATTATTTTTAGGACAATGTAATTAATTTTTTGAGAAGCGTTGTAAAGGGAAAGCAGCTCACACTGCATGTCATACACTTATAGTACCTCAACATGCTACTTTAAGTACCAATCGGGTTCCTATGTTGGACCCATGCGCATCCATTTGTATGGCATAGTTTTGTGGATTAGAGATACCTAATTCTCTTTATATTTGTTCGAAATCAATTAAAATTATATGTCCCTGACCCACACATGTGAGATTTGATTATGAGCCTAGCAAAATTTTTTGTCTCACCGTGTGTATTAAGGAACCATTAATTTTAATTAAGGTTTCTGGAACATATTCTTAAGGGTAATTTACAGCGCAACCCCCTGGAGAATGCCAGTATTATAGGAACACCCCCTCTCTTTCACCAAATTAGACTCAGACCCCCTACCGTCAGTCACCGTTAAGAAAGAATTTGAAATGACATTTTTACCCTTTTAACTAAAACAAATAAACAATCATATTTTACCTTACCTCTCACTGCAACAGCAGATACCACTGGCAGTTCAGCTTCTTCTCCGATCACAGGCAGCTCCGGTCACTGGCGGTTCAGCTTTTTCTCCGGTCACTGGCGGTTCCAGCTTCTCTCTCTCTCTCTCTCTCTCTCTCTCTCTCTCTCTCTCTCTCTCTCTCTCTCTCTCTCTCTCTCTCTCTCTCTCTCGGCTTTCTGAGAAACAGAGCCGTTGAACTTCAGCACAACTGCCTTAACGAAACGAAGAATCGCCTCCCGCGACCGGTTCAGTCCCTCAACTTCGCTTTGGTGATGATGATGATGATGGAGGTGGTGACTGCGGTGGCTTCTTCTCTTGGAATTCAATGTACAGAAGCCCCTGCTTCCAATTTAGCCCTTTCTTATCTAAAATTTTCATTCTAAGTATTTGACCAGGAAACCTTTCACCTTCCTCTTCAATCCGTTGAGTACGTCAAAACTTGGTTCTATGAATTTCTATCTAATGATGATGATCATGATTCCTTTGTTTCACTATCTTCTTATTTCCTCACTACCTTTCAGCCATAAAAGAACACCCCTAGTGGGAAAATATTGTAAGACAACAGTTTGTGGGAGGACAGTGTGATCTATTCTGTAACTTGCGTTGGACCACGGTTAAGGTGAGATCGATATATTTAAAATATAGAATATATACATAAGTTTAAACTAAGTTATCTTTTGCCCTTTTTGGTACCGTCGCCGTGATCGTTGATGCAGCTGCCACCGCCGGTGCTCGATCTGGGAGAAAGGTACAGTAAACATGGGATCTTGCCGCCACCGCCGTCGTCGTGATCGTTGATGCAGCTGCCACCGCCGGTGCCCGATCTGGGAGAAAGGTACAGTAAACATGGGATCCTGCCGCCGCCGCCGCCGTGATCGTTGATACAGCTGCCACCGCCGGTGCTCGATCTGGGAGAAAGGTACAGTAACCATCGATTTGAGGATAGGACTTATTAGATGGGCATTTTAGGTACTTCACATTTAGTAAGGGCATTTTGGTATTTAATATAAAAAACAGTAGCTGACATCAGCATATAAAATATATTCTGTAACGGAGACTGACGGTAGGGGGTCTGAGTCTAATTTGGTGAAAGAGAGGGGGTGTTCCTATAATATTGGCATTCTCCAGGGGGTGGCGCTGTAAATTACCCTATTCTTAATGTGTACCTAATGTTTACCTTGCACATTTTTGTGTGTAGTGATATGACCACTAATCATGTTGTTGCGAACCTCACTAAGGGTGACAAATTGACTGGACCCAACTATGACATGTGGCATCAAAAGATTTAATATTTGCTCAATGAAAAAAACTATCTTAATTATTTGACCAGTGTTATGGACATACTCGCTGAGGGTACTACCGCTCAACACCGTCATAATATAGAAGCCTATAATCAGTGCGTTAATAAAGATTGTAGTACGTGCTTTATTATGTTAAGCGCTCTGCATGATAAGTTGATTGGTGATTATGATAAACACACCACAGCTAAGTCCATGTGGGACCAGCTGAACATTGACTTTGGAGGTACATCTACTACAAGGTTAAGGGGTACGACCTTGAAGTTTGAGATGTATAAGATGGATCCTAAGTACACTATGCATGAACACCTTAGGATGGTCAAGGACATGACTCAGAAGATGAAAGATGTTGAGATCAGTCTTCCTGATGAGCAATAGGTTCAAGCTATCATTAGGACACTACCTGATTCTTGGAACCCTATAAAGCTCGTTCTCACATACAATGACAACATTAGAAATTTTGTTGATGTTGCACAATATGTGGAACTTAAGGCAGAGCACCAAGAGGTGAACCGTGTAACTGACCTAGTCGCCTAGGGAGGCAAGCACAAGTTCAAGCTCAAAAGACAGGGCAACCAAAGTAATCAGGATATGACTGAGAACCAGGCGCCAAAAGAAGGCAAGCCCACTAAGCGTAAAAGAGGTAAGCGTGGTAGAAAGAAAGATTTATCTAAGGTCAAATGCACAGCTGCCAGAAGATGGGGCACTTCACTCGTGATTGCACTGAGCTGAAGAAGGTACCAATTCTGTCCCACTCTCCCTGTACATATGTTTGTACCCAAGTTTTGGTTGCCCATACACAATTTAATTGGATTGTGGATACAGGAGCAATAAAACATATAGTGCGATATCGAGGGAGTTTTGTAGATTATCACAGAATTCTGGCTGGATCCCAGAATGTGTTCATAGGGAATGGTACTAGTGAAGCAATTCGAAGAGTTGGTACTTATCAACTCAAGATGCGTACTAGACGCACCTTGCTTCTTCACGATATGCTTTACGCACCAAATATTCAGCATAATCTACTTTCAGTTTCTGCATTATTACCTTTAGGATATTCATTCCATATTGACGGTTGCACTTTAGAGTTTTATTTGAGTGGTATTTTTGTTGGACGTGGATCCTTGCTTGATGGATTTTTTAAATTAGATTTAATTGATTCTCCTTCATCTATTTCTTATGTAGTTAATACATGTGATAATTCTGAATCTATTACATGGCATGCTAGATTGGGACACATAGGGCGAGATAGGATGACTAGTTTAGCTAGAGAAGGCCTTTTAGGCCCACTCGCTAAAGTCAACCTCCCTGTGTGTGAGCCTTGTCTAGCAGGTAAAGCTCATTGGAAGCCTTTTGGAAAGGCAGTCTGAGCTACCCAGCCTCTAGAAATTGTCCACTAAGATATTTGCAAACCTATGAATATAAAGGCATGCCATAGCACCTCTTATTTTCTCATATTCATTGATGATTATTCAGGATACGATTATGTGTATCTGATCTCTCACCGCTACGAGGCATTAGATTGCTTCAAACACTTCATGGCAGAGGTTGAAAACTCTGTGCATTGACCAAGGATGCGAGTATCTATCTGACCAGTTTAAAGAACTATGTGAGGAGAAGGGGATTCGTAGGTAGTTGACCATTTCTCATACTCCGCAGAAAAATGGCATAGTGGAGAGGAGAAATAGGACACTCTTATATATGGTTAGGTCGATGATGATGCAAGACAACCTCCTGATATCTTTTTGAGGGATGCTCTTCTGACTACTGCCTACATCCTTAATCGAGTGCCTTTATAGTCATTTATAGTCAATTCCTTCAACCCCCTATAAGTTATGGAAGGGCGCAAAGCCAAATTTAGGGCATATACTACCATGGGGATTAGTAGGTTAAGTTCACAACACCTCTCATAAGTTTTGGAAGCTTGGCCTTAGAACTAGGAAACACATCTTTATAAGATATTCCGACAGCTCGAAGGGTTACGTTATGTATAGTGAACACTTTGACAAAGGAATGACCGAGATAGAGTCATAGGATATCGACTTTATTGAGATAGATTTTCCTAGTATAGGTGACACTAGTAGGGATCTTGACCTCTTTGAGATAGAGGACGAGAAAAGCGTCTCACCTTCTCTTGGTGAGGGTGGGGAATTAACTCATCCTGTAATTGTCAGAGAAAGTGAGGCTGATCAGTCTAGTGGGAGTGTACCAACTAGTGGGAGTGTACCACTAAACGATCATCAGAATTCCCTAGCGCGTAGTAGGACTCATGGGCATATTCCCCGTCGATGTTTGAGATTAAAGGGAAAGCTCTCATTTGTGTTTCAAAGGATGAGGATGAGCTTTCTTATTTGTGAGAGGCGCTCTCCTCACCTGCTAAGGATAAGTGGCAAGCTGCTATAGAGGATGAACTGAGTTTTATGAGTAAGAACCAGGTATGGGAGTTAGTTAACCTACCTCTTAGGCGTAAGACCATTGGAAACAAATGGATTTTAAAGGTCAAACGCAAGGCAGATGGCTCAATTGACAAGTATAAGGCAGGCCTTGTGGCGAAGGGCTATACCCAAAAGGAGGGTGTAGACTATGATGAGGCTTTCTCCCCAGTGGTGAGAATTGCCTCAATTCACGTTATTCTAGCCATTGTCGTAAAATTGAATTTGAAACTCTTTCAAATGGATGTTAAAACTGTATTTCTTAATGGAGAACTAGACGAGGAGATCTTTATAAATTAACCAGTGGATTTTGAGGCCAAAGGACAAGAGCATAAATTCTGCCATCTCAATCATTCTATATATGGCCTTAAACAATTCTCTAGGCAGTGGTACTTTAGATTTCATCATGCCATTACCTCTATTGGTTTTGAAATGATTGAAGAGGACTACTGTGTGTTGGTGAAATGGTCCAAGGAAAGTTTTCTTATTCTATCCTTATATGTTAGTGGCATTCTATTAGCTGGGAATGACAAGGAGATGATTGTCGCCATTACAGAGTGGTTGTCCTCTACTTCTGAGATGAATGACATGGGTGAATCAAACTTTGTAATAGGCATCAAGATTATTAGGAATCGCTCTAGGAATATCCTTAGTTTGTCTCAAGAGACTTATATAAAGAAGATCCTTGAACGATTCCACATGGATAAGTATAAACCCATTGATACTCCTATGGACAAGGCCTGTGTTTTGAGCCTTGACCATTGCCCTAAGACAGATGAAGAGAAGAATCAAATGTCCAAAGTACCCTATGCAGCAACAATTGGCAATTTGATGTACGTGATGATGTGCACACATCTAGATATATACTTCGCGGTTGGCATGGTTAGTCATTACCAGAGTAATCTAGGATCACGCCATTGGCAAGCAGTGAAAAGAATCTTTCGATATATTCATGGAACCACTGATCTCACCCTCACCTTTAGTGGTTTGGATTTGAGATTGAGAGGCTACAATGATGTCAACTGGGCTAGTGACAGAGATGAGTACAAATCTACTTCAGGATATGCATTTGTCCTAGGAGGTGAGGTTGTATCTTGGAGTAGCAAGAAGCAGACCTGCATTGCCCTATCCATGATGGTGTTTGAGTACATCACGTGCTCGGTAGCTGTTCAGGAGACCATTTAGCTGAGGAGGTTCCTACAGTGCCTTAGCATTACCGCTCATTCAGAAGATGCGGTGCTTGTATACTGTGATAGTACGAAAGCTTTGGTATTCGCCAAGGACCCCAAGTTCCATGGAACAGATAAAAGTTAGATATCACTACATTCGAGAAATGGTAACGCAAGGAAAAGTTATCCTGAAGCATATCTCCACGAGTGCATAGTGGATGATCCATTGACTAAGCCTATTACTCTGGACATTTTCCTTACTCATGTTAGGAATCTGGGACTTAGACGTGGATGATTTGTTTTTTGAGTTTAGACATTTTCTTTAGACATTATTGTTATCACTCCTTGATTTATATATATGAGAAATATAATTATTTAGGGTGATTTATGTGTACACATTTTATTTTATAAATATGTCACCAGGCTTGAATCGACCCAATCACACAGGTGATTCACCTTGGCACTTAGAAACAGCAAGCAAGATGAGTCAAATTCACTTTAGCGCTTAAAGATAGTGAGCGAGATGAACAGACAACTTTTTAGCTAAGTGGCACCTTAGTTAGAGCTAAGATGAGACCTTTATATGGTCGAACATAGAGATCTCATGTCTCAGTGTAGCCTACTTATAGCCGAGTGTGAGAACTTAGGTAGACGCCATGGGGATGACTGGGCTGATTTACTCAGGTTAGGCGCTTGAAAGTGTGACTGAACCCAGACTCGTATGGTATTCTTTTTATTTATGAGTGACATGCCCACCTTAGTGGGAGTTGCACCATATGCACATTTCATACTATATGTGCTTTATTACGACCGTTTGTGAGAGTGACTAAATGGATCCCTTTTTCATCATTGTGTGAGTCACTTGGATCAAACTGAGTTGATCCTATAGATACCCACTACCTGAGACCATGTCATGAAGAGGATGCCCAATGACGCTACTTTAACGTGCTCCTTAGGATCATGGATGATGCAGTCCAATGGGACACGATTGGGAAAGCGATTGGGAATAGTTGGATTGACATGTGGACTTAGGAAAAACTATTCAAAATTGCACCCTTGTTATGTGGCTTATTGCTTAGGCGACTTGTCGTATTTATGTTTCAACATAGTTATAAGTGCATTGCATGTTTTAAAGTCAGCACTGCTCATCACGAGGGATTGAGAGTGCTAGACTTAGTGTAATTGAATTGTTTAGGGTACCCCAGATTATTTGTGAGTGATGTGCTATATTGGTTAGATGGAAGCTTGATATAGCACTCCTACATTCGTATTATCTCATTACGTCATATGCTCTATTTCTTGTATGATGAGACACCTATGGTATAGAGACTTCTAGAATAGACAATTGAGTATGTCAGCCCTACATGGGTGAGTGGGAGATGTAATTAATATGGGTCAGACTGGGTTCCGACTCGGTTCCTTCGTGGGACTCCAACTTGTGGTAATCATAGACCCACTAGGATTAGGACCCTAGCTAGCCAATTCTCTATAAATAAGAGGGTTTTGGCCACAAAATTAATTAGGGTTTTAACCTAATCTCTTTCTCCCTATTTTCTTTTGTCTCTCCCAATTGAGAGTGTGCGTCTCCAAGGATCTCCATTGCAATCCTTAGATTTGGAGGGTGGAATATTACCTAGAAATTGCCTAGTCAGATCGCCGCAACCTTTCGTTCGTCGCTGTTCGTGCGGATCGACACGTGGTGCAACCAGATCCATTCCGCTACGAGGAAAGCTATACTGAGGTAATCCCGGATACCTGTTTACTTTCCGTTTAACAACAATGAACTATAAAACTATACTTTGAAAGAATTTGGAATCGTAGAGTGGGTTTTTTCAATAAAGACTGTTTGCTTTGATTTTTTTGGAATGCATTGTCGACGTAGAATGTATACCAAATGCTGCGTTTATGTTTCCATTGGTATTAACGACAGTGGTCAGTTGTGTGGAATAAGTAAGTAGTAGAAGTTGTTATTGTTGTAATAGTAATGGTGGTGCTAATAGGTCTAAGGCGAAGGCATACATCTTCTTCTTCTTGTGATCATAAGGCTGCAAACAGATACATTCTTCTTGGGAAGGGAAATATCAAATTTGTAAGATTTCTAGTACATACCTCTAATGGTTGGCATGTTTGAGACTGAAGGTTCGGTTGCTTGAGACTAATTATACATTTATGAGCAGCCAAACCATTAGCCTTTACTGGTTTCCTTTCATTGTAATTAGTCTTTGGCTCTTAGTAGACTTCCTACTAAGAGTCGGTTACTATTTATATAAAGGTGATTGCAGTTGACGATAGAGCTATTCAACTTTATCATGTTCTAGCCTATATTTTCTCTTCCATTCTGTTCTTCTTCTCTTCATTAATGCTACCTTGCTTTGATATTGTTACTTTCATACTTGAATCATGAAACCCTAATTTGATCATGTGGAAATAAACTAGGGTTTTCTTCTAATATTCTACATGCTACAGTGAGTCGATGATGATGATGATGATATCTACTTGTAAGAATCAATGACATCTGAGAAGGTGTTGTGATACTCTCCTTTTTTTTATGGAATTTTTGGATGAGTATTAGATCTGTCCATATCAGTCCATCAAACCACCATATTACCTCAAAATTTTAAGGCATTATTTCCCTACTGATAAGGAACACTCGATCCCCTTCTTGAGGATGATCAAAGCCTCAAATCTATTGAGGATTATCTCCTCCATATGCTGGTGGTACCCCTGTTTTTCAGGGAAGTTTTGACTGGTTGACATTGCTTTTAGTAATGAGTATTTGACTTGTTAAGATGCTTAGTTGATCTCCACCCACCAGCCTATGGTTGTTTATTCTAGATGAAGGTTGGAGATCTTGATCAGTATTTGATGTAAGTGGGCATGTTATTTGTATGTGCATTAGAGAAAGTTTCGTGCATGATGTAAAGTGTGAAACTCCCTACTTAGTAAGTTGATGTAGTAGTACTTTTAAAGGTTGTAATTATTTTTGGACAATGTAATTTTTTATTTTTTTTTTGAAAGTCTAGTAAAGGGAAGCCGCCTCACATTGCATATCATACGCTTGCAGTACCTTGAAATGCTATTTCAAGTACCGATTGGATTCCTAGGTGGGATCCATGCATACCCATTTGTACAATGCAATTTTGTGGATTTGTTCGAAATCGATTTTAAAATTTTATGTCCCTGATCTGCACATGGGAGATATTATTATTAGCCTAGTAAAATTTTTGGTCTCATCGTATGTAATAAGGAACCATTAATTTTAATCAGGGTTTTTGGAACAAATCATTGATGTGTACTTAATGTTTACCTTACAATCGTAGTGTATAGTGATATGGCCACTAATTATGTTGTTGCGGAGCTCACCAAGGGTGACAAATTAACTGGATCCAACTATGACTTGTGATATAGAAAGATCCAATATCTGCTCGATGAGCAAAATTACCTTGAGTATTTGACCACTGCTATGGATAAATTGTTGGAGGGTACTACCACTCAGCACCGTCATGATATGGAAACCTACAATAAGTGCATGAAAAAGTATCGTAATGCGCGATTTAATATGTTAAGCACTATGTATGATGATCTGATTAATGATTATAAGTAAGGGTGTCAATTTGGTACCAATATCCAAAACCCATTTAAAATCATACCAAACCGAACTGGAGGAATTTCAGTATGATTTTAGTATGGAAAAATAGAATCTTCCTCGATTCGGTTTGGTGTCGATACTAACCATTCGGTATACCGAACCGAACCGAATACTGACACTTCAAATGAGAAATTGAAAAAACATCAAAACCAGAAACCCAAAGTTATTTTTTGGATAGAACCCTTCTAAAACTAGTTAAATCCCTAAATCCTATTGTATGATTCCCAAGTGAGAACTCCCTCAAAACCCTAACCATTTCTAGACATTTCACACTTCTCAGTTCTCATCTCTTAACTCTCAAGCCACCAAGCATTCATCTTCAGAGTTCAGACTTCCCTTCATCGTACTAGCGGCTGTGTCGATTGGCAAAGCACTGGTTTTGTTCACTTTGGTGATGAGAACGCAAAATTTTTATAAGAGAGATATTTACAAGAAGTTTAGAGAGGAGTCAGACACAACGGAGAAGGAGATGGCGTTGTCATTTGCCATAGCCGACGATGGTGGACACCGCTAATTAAGACCGCAAAGAAGAAGATAACATTTGTGCGTACTTTGTTTATATAGTTCATATATAAGATGGAGCTTGGAAATGGATGGGCTAATTTAATCTGAAACCTTGTTTTTTGGGTGGGTGGGTGTGTAGGGATGTTGTTCTTACCTTTATATGTATCTTGACTTGGAAAGAACTAAGAAATTTCTCATGTATGGATAGGTTGTCTTGTACCCTACCTCTTTAAAGAAATTGAACCAGTGCAAGTAACCGAGCAACCTTCCGGCAAGTATCTTTCCCCCTCTTTTTCTTCTACTTGGGCCCCCCTTTTTCCCCTTTCTTCCTATTCATCAACTTCTTCTCAGGTCTTCTCCCCCCCCCCCCCCCCCTTTTTTTCCTTCTTCTTCCTCCTCTTCTTCTCTATTTCTCCATCTGGTATGCTTTTGTGAGTTTAGTTTAGCAAAAACTTATAATTTTAATGAAGCACTAGTGAATAGGAAAAAACTAATATTATATAATTTTTTTTTTGGTCTCACATGACATAACAGCCAAGGATGAAATTGAGTTGCCTCAATTCTGGTTGCTAGCAGAAGAAGGTACTTACTAACTTATATTTGTGTTAAAGTGTTGGATTTCTTCGATTCTGGTTGCTAGCAAAAAAGGTACTTGCTACAATACTACTTTCTAACTTATATTTATGTTTTCTTTGTCTTGTATCAGAGAAGCATCATTTCTGTTTAATTCTTTGTTTGATATCAAAGAAGTAAAGGAAATGTATCTTTTGATCTCTTCTCCATTTTGAGTTTTATTTATTTATATTTTCAATTTCCTACAATTTGTGGCTGCACACTAATTCCCTGACCTCGCTTAACATAAAAATGAATCGTCACTCAACTATGGTGCTCATTCATCCGTCTCTACATAATTTGAGGGTTTTGTAATTTTTATCAAAGGGACATTGATTACTAATTTTAATCAAAGAGCTATTGATTGGGAATTGTTGCTATTGAATAATCATAATAACAATTGTAAGGAGGAGAAAATGTTAACGGTGGTAGAGGCTATGAAGGTCTCACGCACGTGGCCTTGCTTAGTAGGTTGTGATTTGAATTTAATTTATTATAAAGTTTGAGCAGGCCTAGCCAACATATGAAGAAGTTCAGCCTAAGGCTTAGCATTTAGGTTTGATTCATAATGCAAATAAAGCCCTTGATTAATATTTCTTAGTCATTATCATGCAATGTAAAGGTTTAATCTCAGCCATAGAAACTTAAATATAATTGACAGTTGAGCTATCGTACGAACTCTTAGGGTTAAAACTCTTCACATCCTTAATGGATTTTCATCTCAACTCCTTTGACCTCTCAACTTGTGAGCTCAATTTTGATATTTGAGCTAGCATTGAAAAATACAAACTTAAAACTTGTATCAAGACTTTGAAGATTGCATCAAAGCATTGAAACTTGCATCAAGGCATATGAGACTTCAACAAATGGAAGACCTCAATTATTTTTACTATTAATAGATTTAGTTTTATTTTCTTATGTATTTTGTGATTGATCTGTGTCACATCTTGAAATTCTAAAAGATGGTTGCAGTCTCTTAGGTTAAAGGTTGTAGTCTTAAATAAAGAGGACACATTTTGAGTTGTAGAGACAAGACAATTGAATCAAAGAAATTTTTAAAATTTCTCCAAGCTCCCTGTGAACCTTGAAGAGCCTCTTATGGAACCATGTTATGTTCCACCCATCCTTAAAGAGATTAGGCTTTCAATCAGCCTAGAAGAGCTGAGCTGATGTAGGCCCAGCCAACATATGAAGAAGTTCCGCCTAAGGCCTAGCATTTAGGTTTGATCCATAATGCAAATAAACCCCTTGATTAATATTTCTTAGTCGTTATCATGCAATGTAAATGTTTAATCTCAGCCATAGAAACTCAAATATAATCGATGGTAAAGGAATCGTAAGAGCTTTTAAGGTTAAAATTCTTCACATCCTTAGTGGATTTCCACCTCAACTCCTTTGACCTCTCCATTTGTGAGCTCAATTTTGATATTTGAACTAACATTGAAAAATAAAAACTTAAAAGCTTGTATCAAGACTTTGAAGCTTACATCAAAGCATTGAAAACCTCAACTCTTGCATCAAGGCATATGAGACTTCAACAAATGGAAGACCTCACCTATTTTTACTATTTATAAATTTAGTTTTTTTTTTTTTATTATTTTTTTATTTTATGATTGATCCATGTCACATCTTTAAATTCTAAAAGATGGTTGTAATCTTCTAGGTTAAAGGTTATAGTCCTATATAAAGATGAGTTTGTAGAGAAAAGACATTGAATCAAAGAAATTTTCAAAGTTGCTCCAAGCTCCTTATGAATCTTGAAGAGTTTCTCTTATAAAACCAAGTTGTATTTCACCCATCTTTGAAGAGATTGGGCTTTTAATCAGCCTTGAAGAGCTGAGCTTTCAACTTTGAAGAGTTGAAATCACTCCCTCTCAAAGATCCAACCTAGAAGAGCTGAATTTTTGAAGCAATTATTTCCAGATTCAGACTATGTAAGTCTAGTAACTTGGCAGCCTTTTTAAACCCTTTTTCACCTAGAATCTCAACAATTCATATCTCACAAAGGTTGTAGCCCCACCTCTTATCTTTAATCCCAATTTGAGTTACCCCAAACTGATATTGAAGAAAAGAGTTATCTCCAAATTACTGACCAAAAGTCATCCTATCCGAAATTGATTTTATCTACAAAGTCAAGTATTCTTCTAATCCTTGCATTCGGATAATCAAGTGAGGGAGATTGCATCATTTGGTATCAACGCTTTGGAGGAGATAAACATGTCTTCAATTCAAAAAAGGAGTAAAGATGGCAATTTTCAACATCAACAACATGTCACTAAATTAGCTTTTAAGGTCTAGACTATGACACATAGGGTGAGATAGGATGGCTAAGTTAGCTAGAGAAGTCCTTTTAGGCTCACTCGTTAAAGTTGACCTCCCTATGTGCAAGTCTTGTCTAGTAGGTAAAGCTCATCAGAAGCTTTTTAGAAATGCAGTCCAAATTACCCAACCTCTAGCTTGTCCACTCAAATTTTGCAGACCTATGAATGTAAGGCATGCCATGTAACCTCTTATTTTCTCACATTCATTTATGATTATTCGCGATACGGTTAAATGTATCTGATCATTCACCATTACAAGATATTAGATTACTTAAACACTTCATCGTAGAGGTTGAGAATCAATCAAGCAAGAGCTTAAAAACTCTGTGCATTGATCGGGGACACGAGTATCTATATGGCCAGTTTAAAGAATTATAAGGAGAAGGGAATTTACTAGCAGTTGACCATTCCTTATACTCCATAACAAAATGACATAGAGGAGAGGAGGAATAGGACACTATCAGATATGGTTAGGTCGATAACGGCACAATCCAACCTTTCAACATCTTTCTAAGGGATACTCTTTTGACTGTAGCCTACATCCTTAATCGGGTGCCTTCACAGTCAATTCCTTCGACCCCCTATGAGTTATAAAAGGGCTCAAAGCCTAACTTGGGGCATATGTGACCATGGGGATTTACAGATTATGTTCCCATCACCTCCTATAAGTTTGGGAAGCTTAGTCCTAGAGCTAGAAAACACATCTTTTTAAGATATTCCGATAGCTTGAAGGGTTACGTTATATACAATACCCTGACGAAGGAATAACCTGAGATAGAGTCACGCGATGTCAACTTTATTGAAACAAACTTTCCTAGCATTAGTGATGCCAATAGGGATCTCAACCTCTTTGAGATAGAGGACAAGGAAAGCATCTCACCTACTTTTGGCGAGGGTGGGGAAGTAAGTCATCTTTGTAATTTTCAGAGAAAGTGAACTAATCATCAGCCTAGTGGGAGTGTACCACTAGATGATCATCAGGATTCTCTTATGTATAGGAGCACTCGTGGGTATAATTCCGTCGTTATTTTGAGATTAAAAGGAAAGCTTTCATTTATGTTCCAAAGGATGAAGATAAGCTTGCTTCTTTGTGTGAGGCACTCTTCTCACCTATTAAGGGTAAGTGACAAGCTGCTACGGAGGATAAAGTGAGTTCTATGAGTAAGAACCAGGTATAAGTGTTAGTTGACTTAACTCCTA
The DNA here is from genome assembly GCF_013358625.1 of Macadamia integrifolia. NCBI lineage: Eukaryota > Viridiplantae > Streptophyta > Magnoliopsida > Proteales > Proteaceae > Macadamia > Macadamia integrifolia. Next base: position 31,992,340 of record NC_056563.1, on the reverse strand, counting down.
GGCCTAAAACCAATGGAAAATATGGTTTTAAAGGTCAAGCGCAAGGTGGGTGATGGAATTGACAAGTACAAAGCATGCCTTGTAGCAAATTTCTGTACCCAAATGGAGGGTGTCGATTATGATGAGACTTTCTCCCCTGTGGTGAGAATTGCCTTAATTCACCTTATTCTAGCTATTGTCATAAAACAAAATTTAGATATTTCAGGTGGATGTTAAAACTGTATTTCTCAATGAAGAAGTAGATGAGGAGATCTTTATGAACTAACCAGTGGGTTTTGAGGTCAAAGGATAAAAGGGTAAAGTCTGTCATCTCAAACATTCTATATATGGCCTCAAACAATCGTCTAGGCAGTAGTACTTTAAATTTTATTAAGCCATTACATCTATTTGTTTTAAAATGATTAAAGAGGACACTATGTATATGTGAAATAGTATAAGGGAAGTTTCCTTATTCTATCCTTATATAATGATGACATTTTGTTGGTTGGGATTGACATGGAGATGATTGTCGCCACTAAAGAGTGATTGTTCTCTACTTTTGAGATGAAGGACATGGGTGAAACCAACTTTGTGTCAGGCATTAAGATCATGAAAAACCACTCTAGGTGCTTTCTTGGTTTGTCTCAAGAGACTTACATAAAGAAGATCCTTAAACGATTCCACATAGACAAATAAACTCATTGACCCTTCCATGGACAAGGCATGTACTTTGAGTCTTGACCAGTGCCCTAAGACTGATGAGGAGAAGAATCAAATGTTCAAAGTAGCCTTTCAACAGTAATAGGCAGTCTAATTATGTGATGATATGCACGCGTCCAGATATATGCTTCGTAGTTGGCATGGTTAGTCGTTACTAGAGTAACCCAGGACCAAGTCATTAATAGGCCGTGAAAATAATCTTTCTATATCTTCGTGGGAATATTAATCTCATCCTCACCTATAGTGGTTCGGATTTGTAATTGAAAGGCTACAATGATGCTGATTAGGCTAGTGACAGAGATGAGTGTAAATCTACTTTAGGATATGCATTTATCCTAGGAGGCAGATTGTATCTTAGAGCAGTTAGAAGCAGACATGCATAGCCCTATCCACGATGGACTCCAAGTACACCGCGTGCTCGGCGGCCATTCATGAGACTGTTTTGCTGAGGAGGTTCCTACAATGCCTTGGTGTTACTGCTCATTTAGGAGATGTGGTGCTCGTATATTGTGGTAGTACAATAGCCTTACATTCGCTAAGGACCATAAATTTTAGGAAAGCCAAACACATAGATATCATAGATATCACTGCATTCGAGATATGATTACACAATAGAAATTTGTCTTGAAGCATATGTCCACGAGTAGCATGGTGGTTGATCCATTGACCAAGCCTATTTCTATGGACGCTTTTCTTACTCATATTATGTTTCTGGGACTTCAATGTGAATGATTTGTATTTTAAGTTTTGACATTTCTTTAGACATTGTTGTTACCACTGCTTGATTTATATATGAGATATATACTTCTTTTTGGTGATTTACATCTGTACACATTTTTTTTGTAAATATGTCACTAGGCATAACTCGATCTAGTCACATGGGTGATTCATATTAGCGCTTGGAAACAATGAGCAAGATGAGCCAAATTTCCTTTGGCATTTAAAGATAGCGAGCAAGATGAATAAATAACTTTTAAGCTAAGTGCCGCCTTAATTAGAGTAAGATGAGACCTCTCTATAGTCGAACACAGAGATCCCATAGCTCATTGTAGCCTAATTATAGCCGTAGGGGCGATTAGGCTGATTGATTTAGGTTAGGTGCTTGAAAGTGCGACTGAACCCAGACTCATATGGCGTTTTTTTTTATGTTATAAGTGACATGTCCATCTTAGCGAGAGAAGCACCAAAATGTACATTTCATATTGTATGTGCTTTGTTATGACCATTTGTAAGAGTGACTAAATGAATCCCTTCTTCGTCACTGTGTGAGCCATTTAGATCAAACTGAGTTGATCCTACAGATATCCTCTACCTGAGTCCATGTCATAAAGAGGATGCCCAATGACGCTACTTTGACATGCTCCTTAGGATCATAGATGATGCGGTCCAGTGGGACATGATGGGGGAAGTGGTTGGGAGTAGTTGAATTGACATGTTGGCTTAGGGAAAACTATTATGAATTACACTTTTATTTTATGGCTCATTACCCTATCGATTTGTCATTTGTGTTTCGAAGTAGTCATGAGCACATTGCATGTTTTGAGGTCAACACTACTCATCATGAGGGATCAAGAGTGCCAAGCTTGGTGTAGTTGGATTGTTTAGGGTACCGCAGATTGTTTGTGAGTGATGTGCTATGTTGCTTAGATGGAATCTTGATATAGTACTTCTTCTTACTGAATATCTCATTAGGTCGCATGATTCATTTCCTGTATGATGAAACACCTATAGTGGAGAAACTTCTAAAGTAGAAAATTGAGTATATCCACCTTGTGTGGTCGAGTGGGAGATGTTAATTGAACTGGGTCTTGACCTAGTTTGTTCGTGAGTTGCCCACTTGGGATAATTATAAACTAACCAGGATTATGAACGCTAACTGACCACTTTCTATAAGTAAAAGGTTTGGCCACAACAAAGAAAACTTTTGACCTAATCTCAAGAGCTTTCTCTTTCCCTTTTCTCTTTTGTCTCCCCCACTTGAGTGTGTGTCTGTAAAGATTCTATTGCTATACTTGGGTTTGGAGGGCGGAAACCATCGATCGTCACAGTTCATGCAGAGATAACACGTATGGTAACCAAATCCATTCCACTGTGAGGAAAGCTACATCGAAGTAATCTTAGATACTTGTTTACTTTCCGTTTTACAGATGCTATCTTGTAGGTACTTAGCTGCTGATTCTATCTATTTATATGAGTTATATTTAATATCATTCTTCTATCATGGGTGATCCAAAACCCCCAGCAGACTTTGTTACTGTCCAGATTACATCTGCCAAGCTCATTGGTGCATCCAACTATCTTCTCTAAGCGCAGGCCGATAGAATTTATAGAACTGCCAAGTAGAAAATGGAATTTTTTACTAAACCCCTCCTGCTTTGATTACTACTGAGTATGAATGGACAACGGAGAATTCCACAATACTTTGTTGGGCTCTGGAATTATGGAGCCTTCTACGACTGCCAATGTTCTGTTTCACACCATGACCAAAGGTGGCTGGAATGATCTCAAAAAGAGTTACTCTCAAGACAAAAAAAATATCCAGGGTATTTGATTTATATGAGAAAATTTTCTCCTTTAGGCAGAATAGAAAATCTGATAGTGACTACTACAATTCTTTAAAGGACATGTGGGAGGAACTCAACATGTATAAACATTTATCTAATAACATTGAAGTCCTGAAGTCTCAACCTGAAATCTTAGTTGTTAAACTTTTACTGTAGTTTAGACTCTAATCTTCAACCCATCAAAAGTATTGCCCGGCGAGAAAATACAATCCATGAATGAGGCTTTCTATCGGATTCACTTATAGTCTCCCTCTTTCACCAAATCTATCTTGATTGACTCTAAGAACAACTCATCTCTTACTTTAAACAGTTGCAATCGTGATCGTGGCCATAGCACTAGTTTTCTTGGTACTGGTAGAGGTATCGGTCCATGGAGAGGCAAAATTCATGACGATGGTCAAGGCAGAGGACAGCCACCAGAACAAGTCACACGTCAATGTACACACTGTGGGAAGAAAAATCATATTGTTGATACATGTTGGAAAATATATGGTAGGCCAAAGTGGGCTCAACAAGTATCTACTAACACTATCACTTCTTATCAGAAAGCTATAGCGGCGTCACCTTGTGATGCCAATCTTCTTTTATATCTGCATATAGTTAGCATATCTCTCCATTAAGAGATAAACTTATACCAGTATCAGGAATAAAATCAATAAATTGAGACAATTGCATTTATTGGCATTATTGCTCACTAAGGTACTGATGCATTTCTTGCCTCATCTTCCTCAAGTTCATTAGTCATTGACACTGGAGCCTTTTTGTCATATGACTAGTAAGTTTGAGGTCATTTCTTCCCTTTAGAAAATTAAACATTCTTCCGAAGTCATACTGTCATGCCCCCAAACCCTTTTGAAACATCTCTCCTAGGTGCAAGAATATCTCTCGTCTTAAATGTGAAGCATGTGAGCTTCATACCTCATTCCTGTCTCATTACAATTCTTCTTTGTTTTCCTTATTTCACACTGTTGTGTGAGGTCTATGTCGTGTAGAGTCAATTAGGTTTTGTTTATTTTTCTACATTTTGTTGACAATCACTCTCGGATGATGTGGCACCTGTTAAAGGATCATTCTGAATTTTTAAGCATGGAACCTATGGTGGAGAACCCGGACTCCACAAGGCATCAACCTAGCTGGTACTGCCGTAGCTCACCATGGAACCTTGACAACCATGGGTGCAGGGATGCAAGGGTTGAAACAAAAGAATGATGTTGGAATGTCAATTATATAGAAGAATGTTGATATCAACAGAAGCAAATCTAACCCAATTATCAAGCTTGTCTAGAATAGTTGGTTCTTGCTTCCCACCCCCAACCCGGCATGCCTGAAATGGGTATTCAAGATGGTAATTGGTTAACTAATGATGAGTTATTGACCCAGAACATATGATCACACCATATCATCACTTGAAGAAAAAATTTGTGGCAACATCATGAACACAAGGAGACATCATCGTGCCAATTTCAATATTACAAGATAATATAAGAGAAGATAAAATAAAACACCAGATTAGTAATTATTTGGGGAGCATAATTGGATTCCCTAGGAGTTGTGATGCTGATGATAACGGATAAAAATCGTCTGTTTTTCTTCATCCCTGTTTTGCTGTGTTTTGCTACCTGCAGAAGAGGATACGTGTCCTCCTTTAAACCTGCGGTTGAGATTACTTTTGTTGGTCTTTTGTTACTAAATCCGGTTTAGATTAATGGATGACTCGAACCATATTGACTTGAACCGGTTCTGACCAAACAACTCATAAAACCCAGGTTTGAATTTCAAAATCCATGTTTTGTTCATCCATGGGTCGGTGATTTTGGGATTCAAGGTCCCGTGGAAATGTCATGGGCGAGTTGTTGCCAGTTGAGTTGGAGAAATCTGATTGCCCTGAGTAACCCAGAGGCGAACACGGCACCGACTCGAAGGACTTCCTTTTGTTGGCAGAGGCCACATAGCGTCTGGGTGTACATGCTCTGGAAAGAATCGGTGCAGAGGATGGCTTCGATGGGGCTAGCGTATACATTGTAAGGGTCGTAGGGTCTGTTCTTGAATTGATCACTATTGTAGTAGCCAGTGAGAGCTAGACGTGCCAATAGCCCGCCGGGAGTCTTGGTTCCGGATTTGACGAACAAGAAGTATAGCCCCTTTCTTCTGTTCTAGGCCTGGAATGTAACTGTAGCAACAACAACAATTACAGAAGATTCACAAGAGGGTTTCATCAATTCAAAACCTGCATGCACATAGTACTCACAGGTTCATGAATGGTGCGACAAGGTTATGAAGAAGTTGACAGCGATTCAGCTCTTCTTGAGTTGTTGGGCATGAACTTTCTCTCACCGTCGGAAGTTCCAGAGCTGCAAAAATAGAGGATAAATAAGAACGCGAGAGAAAAAGAAGGCTATGATAGAGAGATTGGGTAATTATACCTAGTGAAGAATTCAGAGATGGGTTCACTGGAGAGGATTGGGGAACGATCACCATTGGCAATGCGTTGGATCTCAAGCTGAATATCCTCGTAGGTGATTACTGGTATCTTTGATTTGAATGTCTCCCAATCGGTTGCGCCATTAAGCTGGTATCGGCGAAGATACTCAGTCTCGGCATTTCGGGTCAAGATCTCAGCCAAAATCGCCTCCTGGACGGTGTTAGCGTTCTTGGTCATCTCTTCGATGAACTGAATATCCTTCGCATGCTTCTCGCAAGCGGCAGTTCCAAGTGGAGTAGACAGAGAAGTGGCATTAGCCATTGTTGAAGCAGAGACTGTGAGCAAGCCAGATAGAGAGGAGGCGGAGGCGGAGGCGAAGGCTGGGGGCGGGAAAAGAGGGGCCCTTGATCACGGATTTTGAAATTCAAACCTGGGTTTTATGAGTTGTTTGGTCAGAACCGGTTCACATCAATATGGTTCGAGACATCCATTAATCTAAACCAAACTTAGTAACAACAGACCAACAAAAATAATCTCAACTGCAGGTTTAAAGGAGGACATTTGTCCTCTTCTGCAAGTAGCAAAACACAGCAAAACAGGGATGAAGAAAAGCAGACGATTTTTATCCGATGATAACGGCAAGAAGAATTACCCAAGCCTTTCTGGTATGCAGTGTATTGAAACTCGGAAGATCCCTCTACTTACTTCAGCTTCACACATGACATGATATTCTGAGCAGTTTTGGGCTTTGCAAAATAATACAAGATATGCTCCAGAAAAATTGTGAATGGAACCATACGTTGAGTGGGTAATTACAAATTTAATGGTTAGAATATATATGGTCAAAAAAATTATATCATTTATGTCAATCTACCACAAAGCTATTGTTGGCTCTCTATGGTACAGAAAGAATGATCGATTGGAATAGGCAAGGAAAAATGTTTACATGGTGAACCATGAACTACTTTTACACTTAAATACAAATTTGAAAAGAAACGAGTCCTCGTACCCCAACTTCTGAAGGAGCATGCTCTAGACCTTCGCTATGTGTGCCTCAGCCAGTGAAGAATTGAGGTCTTCTCTGGACTGTGATCTCCGGCTTTGAAGACGCATCTGACTTCTGTGAGGAGCCCAAAAGGAACCCACCCCACCATTATCAAACTGCATCTGCCCCAAGCTACCTGAGGAGTAACTATGTGAGACGCTACTTCTTGTCGGATGTAAAGAATACTCAATGAGCTGAATGTTGTGGTCTTCCAAACTGTGGCCCATACTGAACGGTTTTTGCTGAGAATGAGCAATGGTAGGACTCAGTGGCATCTTTACCCTCCCATCTCCTAGAACATCACAAAGGAAATTGCTTCTAAAGGTCAAACATGGAGAAAAGAAGGTGCAATAATATATATACATCTATGAGAGAGAGAGAGAGAGAGAGAGAGAGAGAGAGAACTTCCAAGAATGGATTAGAAACAAAAAAAAAAAAAAATTGTATGCGGATCTCTTTCTTTTTCTTTTAAACAAAACCTGAGCCACCTGAAATCCAAATCTTTTTTTTTTTTTTTTTTTGGGTACAAACTAAGATCCGATTCAGTGTATCCAACTACTTTAGCTTTTCATTTCTAAGTTGTGACTTTGATTTTATTGATACAACTCATGATTAACTATGTAAACATGATTTTACATAATAATCCAGTTTTCATTGCTTTGTGGCATGGTTTGTACTACTTGCATAAAACCGGAAACTGTCTGAATGAGATAACAAGTTTGGTCAAAATAATTCATTCAAACAGCATACAACCAGATGCCCCCCTAAAAAACACTTTGGTCTTCTTAACTCATTCAAACAGAAACATCAAGTTGATTAAAAGTTGGGCTTCATTATTGAACATCTTTTCTGACAACATGGAGTACATTCTATGCAAAAATCTGCAGAATGGTAAACTATTCATGGGGTTTGTTACATATTGTTAATTACTACTTGGTACAGAGGCTTCCCTCCATTCTTAGCCAGAAGCAGTGAGCCTAACATATGGCATGGGACTCTGCTGAATTTGCGGAGTGAATGATGATGAATTTAACAACCACATGTTAAGGGGGGTCAGAACACAGGCAACATCAAGCTTACTTCTATATATACAGGGGCTCAAAATGACCGCTGTGCCCCTCCTGGATTGGTGCACCTGTTTCTGGGAGCGCCCCCCTCCCAGACAGAAAACACTTGCAATATATATATATATATATATAGATATATATTTCTTGATGTTGTTAATCACTAATTGCTACAGAGGCTTTCCTCCATTCTTAAACAGTAGCAGTGAGCCTAACATATAGCACATGACTGCCAAATTTGTGGAGTGAATGATGATGGATATAACAACCACATGTAGAAGGGGGCGGGGGAACACACAGGCAAAGTTTCAATAGGCGAAAAAAAAAACACATTCCAAATGATCAATCCAGTCTGTATAAATTTTAAGATCTTTCTTGTTTAGCACTGGGTTAACATCATAGTTTAAACAATTTATGCATCCACATAAGTCTTTAAGTTGAACAGGGTCCCAACAAGTCACTACAGTATTCTATTCCATCATTTGAAGGTCAAAAGTAGTTGGAAATTAATCTCTTTCCCATACAAGGTTAAAACTAACATCTGGGGCCCATCCTGAGTGATAAATGTCATGCCAATTGTAGGAAGATGGTAAACAGGACCAATACGCTTAACCATTTTCCCTCAGAAAAATCGAAGAATTAACAAATGATAATAATATGAAAAAATATCCAACCAAAAAATATCAGTACAAAAAGAAGAGATATCAATGTCCTATAAGTTTGTGAGTAGTGGGTAACCAATCCTCCCAAAAAAAAAAAAAAAAAAACTTACCAGTGTTCATAGGACTCCAGCGCTGGAACCGGAATGGAGAGGAAATATTAAGAACAGAGGTCACAGTTGCACCGTTATGCCTAAATAATGGGAGATAAGGCCTATGGAAAAATCTTGGGATCCACTTGCCAGTGCATGATAAGGCACAGGCTAGAAGTATCAGTGAAACAATCACCAGAACAATCAGAAGGATTGGGCTCATCTTCATCTGGAGTAGTTTAAAGCTCCGAAGTGCCATTCGAGTTGATAATGACCCCCCAGCTTCCAAGAGAGCAACCCCAAGTGTCCAAGTGATACTACCAGAACCAATAAGCACCTGGCTATCTGTTATGTGTAATCCCTCTCTCAAAAGGGATACAATATAAGGCGCCCTAAAGCAGTATTGTTCTATAAATGGCTGTGGTACCACACTATTCCTTGCAACATCCCAAGTTTTTTCACAGTATTCCCGACCCTTCTCCAATACATCATCAAATGTAGCTTCTGAGGACAAGTTAAAAAACCGAAACACCACATAGAAGCCAGACATCGCATAAAACTTCCCATGGGGGCAGGGTAAGCTATCACTCAGGGCACAAGGTTGCAGCTCACAATCGATTCCTGGATTTGAATCTGACCATTCAGATGAATTAACTGCCACTTTTGCAAGCATGCTGCATTCTTCCCATTGTGGAGCACCAATAAGGCGGACAGCTATTCCAGGTTTTCCTCCTTTACCAATATTTTTTCCTGCCATCAAAGGGCTCCCACTTTCTTGGTTTAGTGAAGCACACTGAGAACAGATGTACTTTTCCATGTACCCACTCTGCAAGCATGGATGTTTAAGTTCAATTTTTCCATTAATTAGATCAACATTACTGATTCCTGGAATCTTCTTGAGAAGATAAACCACAGATTTATCAAAAGCATCATTCAAACCATAACCTGACAAAGAATAGGCACTGAGCTGATGACTAACGGCCCCCATATTTAATTTTAAACCAGACTCACCTTTTACCAGTTCCTTGGTCTCAAAAGTAACCTGCAATGATGAACCACCCAAATCAAGTGCACCAAATGTTGCTTTTGCTGGTTCGGAACCCAGCATACCCATGTGATAATTAAGAGCTATCCATCCATAATAAGCTTCCTCCATGCCTGAGATAACCCTGACCCAGTCCCTCCGGCATGCAAAAGAGGAATTCCTCAATATTGACCAAGCATTATCAAGAAGCCATTGGGAATCAGAACTTGGAAGTCTACGAACCCCAGCTGTGGCATGAAGGAAGAGTGATGTACTCTTATGAGATCGCTTGGGTATGTTCTTCTCTGCCCACTGCAGGAGAGGTTTCATCACTGCCTTCAACCCAGATGTATTGTGCACAAGTTTGTCAAACCCAGGCTCAGTTTCCATTCGAAGATAAGCACGCCCAGACAATGCAATAGATTTTCTTTTAGTCCCTTCTGGTAATGATCTCAAGATAATAGGAAGACCACCATCTTTCTTATGATCAATAGATGATTTATATACATAAACACGAGTTCCCGTACTTCCACAATCAAGTACCACATAAAATTTCGATGCTTCTTGAGACCAATAAGTACTAAAATATTTTGCACACAAGTAGATCAAGAAAAATAAGATTAGTAAGCAAATGAGTGCCATGATTCTTCGGACCCATTTCTTCCTTAAAAATGGTATTCCTGGCAAGACTTTCTCCTTTGAGAAACTTGCACCATCCTTTTCTCTCTGTAAGGGATGAGGAACTTTTGCACGGGATGCAGACCTGTTGATTACAAGATCAAGATCATTTTCTTCTGAATCAAGTACATGGTACGTTGAGAAATCTTGAAGTGACGATGAGTTTCTCAAGTAGTTCTTTTGTCCAGGATGGACTGTACTAAAACCTGAATCTGGACCTGCAGGGGGCAACAGTCCAGATGATGCTGATGATCCAGACACAGGACGTGAGGATGCCATATGACTGACTTGCTGCAGCAGAAAGAGCATCAATGATTGCCAAATGCCATTATATAAAAATTTTCACTAGCTAGAAGAATTTTCACTAGAAGGGTTTTCTTTCTCCATCTTAAATAATAATGGTTGAAGAAAAGGGGGGGCTTTGTTGTTCCACTGCTGAGATATGGTATCAGTGGACTGATATAGGGACAGAATCAAATAGTGTTCAGCTTCTCTACGCATGATGCAATCAGAGGATGTACTCCTTGAAGTAAAAATGCAGGAACCAGGCTACGAACAGACCAGCGGCTACTAAACATAGGCCTGCAGTTCCTTAGAACCAGTATTTGTTCAACTGAACCAGATTCTGGTACATTCTGGTTCAGGCCAAGCCGTATAGCTTGGTAGTTACGTGGTTCACTCAAAATCAGTCATGGGTTTTATATGATTGGGACTTTATTCAATTATTTACTATATTCCTTTGTCTGAAGTTTCTAAGTAGATAAGATAAGAGTCCTAGTCTATACAGGGCACCTTCTTTCTAGCTTGCATGGAGGGTTTTTCTTATTCAGTTTGGTTCTTTATTTCTATTTGAGTATGATTCAGCCTAGACTGATTCTATAAAACAATGTAAGGCCAGCCTCCCTCAAGATTTTACTGTTGAATGACAATTCAAGGATTAAAGTATCGGTATCGGTCGCCGTATCGGTCAGTCAAAATTAAGATACGTATCGGAGGGTATCGTATCGTATCGAAGATACGCTAAATATACACACATAAATGGATAGGAAACAATTTTTTAAACACTTTTGCATAAAGAATTTGTTAAAAAAAGCTATTGATAACATGTACTATGCATAAACACTAAATTGAGGGTATCGTACTAAGAATTCAAGGTTTGTAGTTGTCCCACAAATGTAAAATCCTTGTTCCCAACATTGATTTTCACTTTAATTAGAGAAATATGGCTGACAGCAACTTTGGAACAAAAACCCTTCAAAAAATCGTGTTTTTCTGAAAAATTACCCATCTTGGTCATTATATGACCGTAGCGCATTGTATCAGTACATACCGATACGTATCGATGCTCACCGATACGTACCGATATATATCGATACTCACCGATACATACCGATATATACCGACACGTACTGTTCAATACATACCGATACGTACCAATACATACATTTTATCTCAATTTTATATTTTTCATAGAGTCGTATCGAGGCATATCGTATCATCGATGTGTATTGGTGGTGTATTGATGCATATCGATATGTATTGTAGGGGATATATACCGATACAAAAGGATTTAAAAATTTTATGTATAGTATCGGTGTGTATCGTATCGATCGGCTAAATTTAAGATATGTATCGGAGGGTATTGTATCGGTATCGGAGATACTTAAAACCATGAATGACATTGAATTTTCTGCCTCAAAGCTCTATGGGATTCAGAATAGTTGCTGTGAGATGCTAAGTTAAGGTTGGCGGGAATCTAGTCTCGGATCGAGTGAGGAACTTGGTTCATCTCCTTTTTCCCTATTCTTCTTCTCCATTATTTATCCATCAGATCAAATTAGTTTTCTAAAATTTTCTATGTATGAACATACTTACTATTTCTGTTCTTAGATCATATTATACTGCAGATCATGGTTTCAAGTATCAGTATCGGCTGAGACCTATACCCGATACCTGATAGATCCAGATCGGTTACCCATATCATTTCAGGGGTAAAACAGTACAAAAATGTACTTTTTTTCCAAAAACAAGGGCAAAAGTGACCGATACGCACCGATCCGATCCGAACCAGATCAGTATCATCAGAGACCGATACTCGTACCGACACCGAGAACTAAATCCTTGTTGCTGATTGTGTTTCTAGTTCTGAATCTTCAGATCTAAGTTCAGTTAATCATCAATCTGAATTCAAAATCAGTACTCATAATTCTATTTTTACCTCGATTCCAAGGAATTCTTTTCACAATAGGATCTTCTGGAAACTTCAGGTTTCGAACTTGGTTTTCAGTTGAGTTCATATGTATCAATTGAATTAAGCTCTTTAACCTATTCTTGCCTTGGTTTCAAAATCTGATTTTGACATTGATTCCTTATTGCTGATCAAATTGCTGGAATCTTCAGATCTGGTAACAAAATTACCTTTCAGAACTAGGTAGATACAACAATAACAACAACAACAAAGCCTTTTCCCACTTTAATGGGGTCAGCTACATGAATCCGCGACTGGTCTTTTCCCTCAAAACAGCTCTGTTTGATGTTATACTAGGATCCAGGCCTAGCCTCTACATGTCTTTGCTTACCAACTCATCAAGTCATTTTAGGCATGCCCCTAACTCTTTTAGATCCTTCCATCTGGATCTGATCACTCCTTCTTTCAGGAGCATTCAACGGTCTACGTTGAATATGGCCAAACCACCTTGAGCGACATTCTCTAAGCTTGTCTTGAATCGAAGCAACTCCCAAATCAGAACCAGGAGATATTTTGTTGTTATTCTGAGATTTATTTGCTATGTTTATTACCTGTGGTTTACTGGTTCAGGGATATTAACTTCTGATTTCAAATTACTGTTCTGGATACCCTAATCTAGTGTCCTAACTTCAGTAGGATACTATGATATCTTCAGATCAGACCCTCAGATTTTGATGAGTTAATTCCCTCTATAAATCTGACCATCAACCAGCTTTTGGACTAAATCAGACCTTGGATTGCCTGTTATTATAAATCTCTTGAGATCTGGTTTCTTAACCTACTGCGATTCTGGTTTACCATTGGATTTCAGAACCTACTCACTTTAGGCTTCTAGAAACCAGTCACATCATGTGTGCAAAGCTTGCAGAAGCGACAACGTACAAGAATGCATGGATCCTACACTAATTTTGTTGCGGAAACTAAATATCCAAACGACAAAGATAACTCTAATTCACTCTAAAAGATGGAAATGTGCTGAACTAACTTGTGAAATGCAGAAAATTTTGCCTAGTCATCCAAATAAAGAAAAACTAGATCTAGGAGTGAACATACATCCCAGTAAGATTAAAGTACTAAATGACAGTAATTTTTTGAGTTTTCTTTTAAGTTTAAAATAGTAAACAAGATGGTGTGGTGATTCCAACCAATTTCTTAGTAAAGAATGAATGTTACAACTAGAAAAAATATCAATATTGACAATTTAAAGTTCTAACGAATGGCATGAAGCCACCCATGATTTTATATTTGGAGGAAGAAAGTAGAAATTCCTTCGAGTGTCTCTTTCTGTGTCTAGGAGAAAGAGACAATTGACTTTTAGTGCTTGAAATTCTAATTGGAATCATATTTCACAGACAACATCATGTAGATAAGTCACTTAATAAGCTTATTTTATTGTAAATAAGCCCTAGGTTGTGTCATATATGTGTTGGGCCTTTGGTCCCATGGGTTTTTGCTATAATAGGCCACTTTAATGGGCCTAAAATATGGGTAGAAAGTAAGACAACGGAATTTAATTCATTAGTTTAGTTAGAGTCCTGTTTTGAGTCCATTTCCTTTGTTATTTCAGTTTCCTAGTCAGTTTTAAGTTTCCCAGTTAGTTAAAGATTGGGTTAGGCCTTTCCTTTTTAGAGTTTGAGTCAGTTTTGAGTCTTCTATATAAGTTTGTAAGTGGCTACAATATTATAAACGAATTTATTATTGAAGAAAAAAAAAAGATAGCTTATGCTGATGTGCTGTGGGATCCAGTTGGGTGAGATGCCCTAGGTAAGATGTCTAAACCAGAGGATGTGATGTAGATGCACATTATGGAAGGAAATATGAGAGGAAGAAGGGTCCATTCTTAGTCCACCTGAGTGGCTAGGGTCCAGCCAAGAAGCCAGCCAAACCCTACTTAGTCCACCCCAGTGGCTAAGTATAAATAAGGGCCAACTGGGCCCATCGGCTAGGGGGATAATTAGTAATTGTTTTTAATTAATTAGTGGACCCATTGCGCCCATGGAGTTAAGTAAGTGGTATGTCGAGTCCAAATTGTCTTAGGATTCTATTTGTTTTCCACATAGGTTCATTATTCCTAATTGTCCTAGGAGTGTCTAGTCCTATTGGGAAACTACCTCCTAGTAGTAGTTTGATTGCTATTTTGCCGTCTATAAATAGAGGAGCCTATGTACTCATATTTTCAGATTTGAATAAAGGAAATTGCAGTCATTATGTTAGAAAAACTGGTATAGTTGTGGGTGAGAAGCCCTAGCCGAGACAGCCACTCCTCCCCCACATTCCCTTACCTCTCCTCTTATTTTCTGTAGTTAAAATTCTGTTTCTGTTCACTGATTACAGCAGCTATTAATCGCAGAGAATTCAGACCTGTCCTTGCAAGATCGATCATCAAGAACTGCCCATTCATGAACCAATCGATCTCCCCTACTACATACATTTGAGGCCTGATCTGCAAGGCCTTTTTGGGACTGGTTCTACTCTCCCAGAGGACCAGTCGATCTCTGTTGGAAGCCCCTAAAGTCTCTCACTGCTGGTTCTGCAGTTTCTTGATTTTTCTCTCTCCCCGGGCTGAAATCAAGAAACTTCATATCTTCAATTCCAATCGTCAGAATTCTATCAGACTTGCAGGTTTTTGTTGCCTTCAAGGGACCTCCATTCGACCAGGAGTACAGCTCCATTGGCGCTACACACAGCCAGCCGCACCTCTCTCTCTCTCTCCCAATCGCAGGTTTCTCTCTCCTCTCTTTGGGGATAGTTTTGGGTTAGATTTTGCTACTGTTTTCAGGTTCTATTTCTAGAGTATTGCTGCTGGTTATTTCTGTGTTATTCCTCTGATTTTCTATCAGCTAACCTTAAGGCTATCGTGGGACGGTTAATTGTGTACTTGGGGTTAACATTGCAGGAGTTAGTAATCTCTCACCACCTTCTACATTAAGTGGTATCAAAGCTATGGCTCAGACAGAAGAACCCCAACCCACCCTTCAAGATGTGATGAAAGCAATCCAAGCCTTGTCTACGAGGTTGGATGGACATGACCAACAGTTGGTTGACCTAAAAGAGAGTACTGCTGCCCACTCTAACACCCAACCAACTGTTGCCCAAACTAATGTTCAACCTGCTATTAATTGCATTGGTAATGTTCCCAGAAGAGTCACTATGCAACCTAGAAGGAATGTCCCAGCTCAGAATGATGAGTATGACAATCAGCTTTATTAGCCTAACGATACGTAAAAGGTCAAGTTAGAACTGAAAGAATACAATGGGAGGCACGATCCCCTCTACTACCAGGACTGCGTAACTTCCTTTGATGACTACTTCCGGTGGTACCGTATGCCCGAAGAAAGGAAAGTCCAACTAGTTGTCACTAAGTTAACTGGTGGAGCTAAGGACTGGTGGAGGAATGAAGAAAATAAGCTGATCCGCAGTCGTCAGATGCCTCACAATTGGGAAGACTTGAAATTTATCTTTAACCATAGATTTTTACCATCCACCTACCGACGTCAGCTATACGACATGCTAAATACTCTTAGGCAAGGTCCTATGACAGTAGGAGATTATATTGATCGTTTTAATGAACTGCTTTCACGAACAGGTGCCCATAAAGAAGATGAAGAACTGTTCATATCACGTTTCAAACTGGGGTTAAGGTATGATATTCGTGAGAAGCTTGGGTGTGATTGAGATACCCTCCTTAAGTACTTGTTTTGACAAATCACTAGAAGCAGAGGATCTGATCAAATCAACCTCCAGAAGGTACATCCAGCCAACTGACAACAAAAAGCCTTATGTACCAACCAAACCCACTAGATTTCCTACCTGAACTCCACAAGATACACAGGATAAGGGGAAGGCTCCGATGGGAAGGGAGAGTGGATCTGTGTCACGCTACAGTTGTGGAAAGACTGGACACACGACAAAATTCTGCCCTAAGTGAGGACAATCCAACTCTGTCATCAGTGCTATCGAATCCAATCCGGATTTACAAATCCACGAACCTCAGGATGATGATTGGGCTGTTAATGTTACAGTTGAAGGAGAGGATGAGCTGGAAGATGAGCTTGCACCAAAGAATGATGATCCTCATGCTTATGTTAATGTGGATTCAAGAATCCTAGTGTCAAAAACTAAGGGTGAAGACTGGAGGAGGCACAATATCTTCTACACTTTAATGTCAAGTGGACCTCACAAAGCTCAAGTGATTGTGGACAATGGAAGTTGTGTGAATGTGGTATCTCAGGCCATTGTCATTGATGGAAAGCTTAAAACTGAATCCCATCCACAACTATACAAAGTATCCCTTCTAGACAACAACACCATGGATGTCACGCATCGGTGCTCTGTCCCATTGAAGGTCTCAGATTATGAAGCAAGTGTATGATGTGATGTCATCCCCATAGTCCTCACCGATGTACTACTTGGAAGGCCTTGGTTATATGACAACAATGTGCTAGTAGGAGATACTAAGAACCAATGCATCTTCGATCACAAAGGCAAGCCATTTATTCTAAATCCACTCAACATACCTCAGGTAAAAGACAAGTTAACGGCTGCCCAACTAAGGAGACAACATGTCTTAAAGAAAGTTGCTAAGACCTCTTCCAAAACGACCATTGAGCAAAAGAAGCAATTATGCAAAGAAAATTTCAGCAAGAAGAACACTTTGGATAAGCTATGTGTGCTGCCCCATAGGGAATTCCTGACCACCAGTGAAGAAACCGGCCTAATCATAGCCCTTGTTACCAACACTGCTGAACCAGTGATAGGGGTAAAACATCCCCCACAGATTAAACAATTACTTGCCGATTTTTCAAACTTGGTGCCAGAGGAATTTCCTGATAAACTACCACCAAGGAAGGATATTCAGTATGCCATTGACCTTGTGCCTGGGTCAGTACTCCCTAATCTGCCCACTTACCATCTCAGTCCTATAGAGCATGCCGAGCTCAAGAGACAAGTGGATGACTTACTAAAGAAAGGGTTCTTGGTTGAAAGCATGAGTCCATGTGCCGTAACAGCCCTACTAACACCAAAGAAATACGGATCATGGCGTATGTGCATTGACATCCGTGCCATTAACAAAATCACGGTAAAGTACAAATTTCCTATTCCTCGTTTGGATGATATGCTTGACATGTTGACAGAAGCCTCCATCTTCTCAAAGATTGATCTACAAAGTGGCTACCATCAAATTCGAATCCGTCCAGGGGATGAATGGAAAACAACCTTTAAAACAAAAGAAGGCATGTAT
This sequence comes from Macadamia integrifolia, assembly GCF_013358625.1. Taxonomy (NCBI): domain Eukaryota; kingdom Viridiplantae; phylum Streptophyta; class Magnoliopsida; order Proteales; family Proteaceae; genus Macadamia; species Macadamia integrifolia. The sequence continues at coordinate 31,974,603 of NC_056563.1, read as the reverse complement.
GAGAGGAAGGTTATGCCTTTTGGCCTCACCAATGCACTAGCACTTTCATGAGGGTGATGACACATGTATAACGACCCTTCATCGGCAAATTTCTCATAGTATACTTTGATGACATATTAATATACAGCAAAGCACAAAGTGAACACTTAGAGCATCTGAGACGTGTCATGAGAGTACTACGGGTAGAAAAGTTATACATCAACTTGAAGAAGTGTTCCTTTATGCTGCCCAAGGTTATCTTCCTTGGCTTTGTCATGTCTTCACAAGGCATATAAGTTGATTCGGAGAAGGTGAAAAGTGTGGTTGATTGGCCCATTCCAAAGACCTTGGCCGAGGTTCGTAGCTTTCATGGTCTTGCCTCATTTTCTCGACGATTCATCCGGAATTTCAGTGCCCCAATTACAGAATGCACAAAAGGGGGTAAAGTTCCATTTCAATGGACTTCGGCAGCCACTAAAGCTTTCAACTTAATCAAACAAAAGATGACAGAAGCACCCGTGCTTAGACTACCCAATTTTGATCTTATGTTTGAAGTGGCTACTGATGCATCCCATGTTGGAATAGGAGTGCTTATGCAAGAGGGCCATCCGATTGCCTTCTACAGTGAAAAGTTGAATGATGCAAAAAGAAGGTATTCTACCTATGACTTAGAACTCTATGTCGTTGTTCAAATCCTCAAGCATTGGAGGCATTACTTAATTAACAAAGAGTTCGTGCTCTATTCGGATCATGAAGCACTCAAATACTTGCACTCACAAAAGACCATTAGTGATCGGCATGCTAAATAGATCTTAAACTTACAAGGATATGTATTTACTCTCAAGTACAAAGCTGAGAAAGAGAATCAAGTGGCTGATGCACTTAGTCGAAAGGTGACGATGATAAATACCTTCACAGTACAAAGTGCAGGAGTGGAACACATCAAAGAGGAATACATTAATGATGCTGAATTATGCTGAATTTTCAGAATTATTCAACAACCTCCAAGGAGGAGGAAGGAATGACAAATTTGCTATACATGATGGGTATCTTTTCAAGGGCACTTGCCTTTGCATTCCAAACACCTCTTTGAGACATCATTTGATTCGAGAGCTACATGGAGGAGGAATGGGTGGACACTTTGGCAAGGACAAAACATACTCCATGATGAAAGACTTATACTTTTGGCCTCAACTCTTAAAGGACATACAACATGTGATACAGAGATGCCGCACTTGTCAACTTGCTAAAGGAGAAAAGAAGAACACAAGATTGTACACGCTGCTGCCCCGTTCCACACACACCTTGGCAAGACATAAGCATGGACTTTGTCCTAGGCTTACCACCTACATAAGAAAGGTATGATTCCATATTTGTGGTAGTAGATCATTTCTCCAAGATGGCACACTTTATCCCGTGCAAGAAGACTCTTGATGCAAGTCACTTGGTCAAACTCTTTTTCAAAGAGATAGTGCGCATACATGGTCTACCACAGACAATTGTTTCAGATAGGGATGTCAAGTTCATGAGCTACTTCTGGAAGACCCTGTGGCTGAAAACAAATACTAAACTCAAGTTCTTCACTGCATTCCATCCTCAGACAGACGGACAGATCGAAGTGGTGAACAGAAGTCTTGGCAACTTACTCCGATGTCTAGTCCAAGACTATGAAAAGACTTGGCCATCTATACTGGACATTGCTGAATTCGCCCATAACAATTCCGTCAACTGCACCACAAGTCGTACACCATTTGAGTTTGTCCTTGGACTGCAGCCTCAACAACCGGTTGACTTGGTACCTTTACCACCTAAGGCCCGTATTAGTGTGAAAGCCGATGAGTTCCTTAGACACATCATGGAGGTACATGCTGATGCTCGTCGTCGCATCGCTGTTAGCAATGACGGATATCAAGCAACTGCCAATCGACATTGTCGCTATGTGGAATTTCAACCTGGTGATATGGTAATGGTTCGAATTCCACCTGAGAGGTTTCCTCTTGGTACAGTGTACAAACTCCATCCTCAGAACATGGGTCCCTACAAGGTCTTAAAGCGCATTGGCACTAATGCTTACATGCTAAAGCTACCTCCTATTCTGAAGATCAACAATGTCTTCAATGTAGCTGATTTGACGATATATTTGGGACACCATTCTAATGACGGTGACACTGAACACACCCTCAAACTTCCTCAATTTACAAACCCTAAAGATGATGTCATCGAAGATGTTATTGACAACAAGTTCACCACAGTTTGTGGAGGCAAAGGGTACTACTCCTTCCTCATCAAATGGAAAGGTCGACCACGAGAGAATTGTACTTGGATCCATACTGATGACTTTCAACGCCTTGACACGGACCTCTATGAGCATTACATGTCCCTTACCCATTCATCGGAGTTGAATGATTCTAAGAAAGGGGGAGCTGATGTAGATGCACATTATGGAAGAAAATATGAGAGGAAGAAGGGTCCAGCCTTAGTCCACCTGAGTGGCTATGGTCCAGCCAAGAAGCCAACCGAACCCCTACTTAGTCCACCTGAGTGGCTAAGTATAAATAAGAGCCAATTGGGCCCATCAGCCAAGGGGATAATTAATAATTGTTTTTAATTAATTAGTGGGCCCATTGGGCCCATCGAGTTGAGTAAATGGTATGTCGAGTCCAAATTGTCTTAGGACTCTATTTGTTTTCCACATATGTTTATTATTCCTAGTCCAATTTTGAATTCCTAGTTGTAGTAATCCAATTGGGAAACTAGCTCTTAGTTGAAGTAGGAGTGTCTAGTCCTATTGGGAAACTAGCTCTCAATAGTAGTTTGATTGTTATTCTGCCCTCTATAAATAGAGAAGCCTATGAACTCATATTTTCAGATTTGAATAAAGGAAATTGCAGTCATTATGTTAGAACAACTGGGAAAGTTGTGGGTGAGAAGCCCTAGCTGAGATAGCCACTCCTCCCCCACATTCCCTTACCTCTCCTCTTATTTTCTGCAGTTAAAATTCTGTTTTTGTTCACTGATTACAGCAGCTATTAATCACAGAGAATTCAGACCTGTCCTTGCAAGATCGATCATCAATAACTGCCCATTCTTGAACCAATCAATCTCCCCTGCTACATACGTTTGAAGCCTGATCTGCAAGGCCTTTTTGGGACTGGTTCTACTCTCCCAGAGGACCAGTTGATCTCTGTTGGAAGCCCCTCTAAAGTGTCTCACTGCTGGTTCTGCAGTTTCTTGATTTTTCTCTCTCCTAGGGCTGAAATCAAGAAACCTCATATCTTCAATTCCAGCCGTCAGAATTCTATCAGACTTCCAGGTTTTTGTTGCCTTCAAGGGACCTCCATTCGACCAGGAGTACAGCTCCATTGGAGCTACACACAGCCAGCCGCACCTCTCTCTCTCTCTCCCAATCGCAGGTTTCTCTCTCCTCTCTTTGGTGACAGTTTTGGGTTGGATTTTGCTACTGTTTTCAGGTTCTATTTCTGGAGTATTGCTGCTGGTTATTTCTGTGTTATTCCTCTGATTTTCTATCAGCTAACCTTAAGGCTATCGTGGGATGGTTAATTGTGTACTTGGGGTTAACATTGCGGGAGCTAGTAATCTCTCACCAACTTCTGCATTAGGGTGAGATGCTCATTCACTAGTTCTTCTTCCCCCTTCTCAACCCTCCATCTAATTCTCTTTATTTTCTTTATTCTCTTATTTTTCTGTTTTATTCATTCTTTCTATCCCTGAATTTGGTTTATATTGAATTTAATAAAGATCCTACCTAGGATTGGATCACTTGTGACCCAGTTCTACATTACAAGTAGGATGATTTGGCTCCCCTAAGTGGATACTGAAGATTTTTTTTTTTTTTTTTTTTTTTAATTTGGGTGGGGGTGGTTAGAAAATCTTCATGTCTGTAGAAGAACATAGTTTGATACGTGTCTCATTATTATAGGTCAAAGAAGCTAGACAATCACCATAAATCACTTCTCCCATGTTCAACATTTTTTTTTTCCATAATGCAATGCATCAAAGATAAATTTCATATTATTAAGTCTTATCACATGCACCTCCATGACATTGATATGCAAAAGATCGAACAATGTTTTTCATTTTTTTACTTTGACACTAAACCAAGTCCGAACGTAAATCCTAGGTATAATATATAGAATAGATAAATTATTTGTGTCATAGGTGTACCAATATATATATATATATATATAAGAAAGGCAAGAAAGAGATACTGCAACATTAAAGAGTAAAAGTGGAAGAAACCCCCAAGGCCCAAAGTACTATGTTGTGCTAGGGGAGTTTGAACCAAGGTTCTAAATCTTGGTTTCAATGCCGGTTTTGACCCTGGCCAAAACCAATACAACTCAGATCTTGTTTCGAGGTTTCAACATTGGGTTTTGACCCTGGGCCTCACTGGTTTGAAACCTATGGTTGAACATCGGGTTTCAACCATACATTTCAAACCTGGGTTTTGTCCTAGCAAAGGATTAAAGTATCAGCATTGCATATCGTACTGGAGGGGTGATTTTAAGAGACATATCGTATCGAAGATACGAAAGATGCGCATGAATATGGTCAAGATACGTATGGAAATACACTTTTGGATCAAAACACACTATAAATAAAGAATATATAATATGTATCGCATATAAACACCAAAATGCAGAACGTACAATGAGACAAGTGCATTCAATTGAAATTGTTATAAAGGATGAGATATCTAACATACACTGATATACAATAAATGTACTCTTCCAACTCAATATCAATTGCTTTTTGCAAGCAAGTCTTTTTTTTTTTAGGTTGAACATTTTTCGACTTTCTGAGATATATCAAAATCTATGAACAAATAGATGCAATGTTTTAGTTTTTTTTTACCTAAATCTAATCAAATATAAGAAAAAGAAAAAGTAAAAACAAAGATTTGCGAGGAAAAAAAAATCATTTTTTTTTTAACTTACTTGTCTTGTGTTATGTTTAGCTTCAGTGGATATTTTTTATGCTTCGATCCTCTAAACATCAGTTTGATTGTTGATTTTGAATCATTTTCTATGAATGAGTTAAAGCCTCAAGTCCAAGAAATGAAAGGGAGATTGATTATGCAATTGCGCTTCAAATTTTGGAAACTTAAGTACCACCAGTATAAGAACATGCTCTATTTTAAAAGTGAAATGGGTTCTTTACATACGTATCTTAAGTATCACTAAGTATCGGTGAGTATCAGTATGTATCAATGTGTATCATTGTGAATCGGTGCATATTAGCTGATACTTACCGATAAGGAAGGATACACTATTGAATCATATTGGTAGCGACAGATACCGATACGATACGAGATAGACTGATACTTTAAACTTTGGTCTTATAATCAAACCTAGCTCTATTCATGGCAAGCAAGTCCCTAGCTCTATTACTAGCAAGCAAGCCCCTATCTTTTTTTCCCTTTTTGTATTATATTGATAGTTCGTATGGGGTAGGGTGATTGTGCTAAGCTGCCTTGGATATGAGGAATTCCTAAATCAAAAAGGCAAAGTCCGGTATATTTGACGAAGATCTTTCGATCAATAGATAGGAATGAGTTACTCGCTTTGGTCTTCATTGGTTCTTTCTTTCTGACTTTGGCTACTAGTTTATAAAGTGTTCCATAAATTTGAATGTTTTTCCTGTAAATTTTATATAAAAAGGCAGAAAAAGTGCTGAAAATGATTGCTTGGGAATTCCCAAGCATGAGTCTTTTCTCAATCTTGCATTTTCAGCTTCGACACCAGCAGCTACATAAGCCTTCACTCCTGCCCCTTTGGCTTTCGCTCTTGTTCAAGGTCTTATGGTCGAACCCTAGCTCTATTCATGGCAAGCAAGCCCCCTATCTCTTTCTCCTTTTTTTATTATATTGATAGTGGGCCCATTGCCCCCATGCTTTAAACATGCAAGGTTATAACCGTTTAGAAAACTAAATGATGCAAATAAAACACTAAATTGAGCTAATTTTATTGGAAATAAGCTTTGGTTTGGGTTATATATGTGTTGGGCCTGTAGTCCAATAGTTTTCCTTTGTAATTGGCCTTTTAGTGGGTCTAAAATATGGGTAGAAGATAAAATTATGGGACTTACTTTCTTAATTTAGTTTAGGTGGCATCATTTCATTATTTTATAGTTTATCTCTTTACTTGTAAAGATTGGATAGAGTCTTGTTTGAATAGAACTCATTCTCCTAGTTTGCATAGAGTTTTAGTCATGTGGGACACCTATTCATACTTTGGATAGAATTTCCTATTACAATTTCTACATAAGCTTTGTAATATTCATAAGCCGACAATTTTGCTAGTTGAACAAAGTTGGCTTTTCCTCCAAAGCTCTACGAGATGCAAGGCAACCCTTGGTTAGATGCTAAGGTAGGGCTGATGGGATTTCAGTCTAGTTCCAGATGAGATACTTGGTCCATATCATTAGACTTCTCTTCCATTCTTCTTCATCTTGTTAACCATTAAACCAGGTCAGTAATCTGGCTTCTATTCTCTTCTTGTCCATACCCTGCTTGCTAGAAATTTCAATTTCTCAATTGTTCCCATCTATGATTTCAAATCTGATTTCAAATTTGGTAATCAGATGGTATTCTAAACAACCAGACGGTTTCAAATTTTGATTTTTGTGCTGATTTCTTGGAATTCTACTTCAAGTTGGATTTGTAGTTCTACTCTATTTTAAGATCAGATTTGATTTTCTGTTTCAGTTCAGTATCCTAATATTGTTTCTAAAATTTGTTGGTGTTTTAATGAACTTTTGATTATTGTTTTGAGCCCATTAAGATCTTCCATCAATCGTCAATTCTGAAATTCTGTTTTAAAGAATCTTATCCCCAATAGGATATCTTTATAACTACAAATCAAACCATCAGATCAAACTCATCTTTTTAGGCGGCATTCCTATCTACAAATCAGATCTTCAACCAAGGTTTACCTTCAATCTGAGTTTCTGATCATTAGATATTTTACTTCTCTACAATCAGTTCTTTTCTCCTCACTGCAATTTTGGTATTCAACTAATCAGTGAACCTAATCCCTTAAAGCTTCTAGAAATCCATCAGTGAAGTTTCTCACCCCCCAACATACAAGCAGGAAGCGATTCATAGGATTGTTGTAAGTACTCTTTTTTTCCCTTTTTTTTTTTTTTTTTGCTTAGATATGTTAACTATTGTCATTGTAAAGGAATTACATCATAGAATTAACAGAAATCTTAGGTGGAGAACTGGTCTCTAGAATTGTACCAGTTCACCACCAACAGCTCAAACAACCTTATAGGTCACTCCCTGAGCTTTAGAAGAGAGATAACATAAAACACAAGCAATGAACATTAAGGTCAGAAGGCTTTTCATAACAAACCCATCAAACCTATGTCGTTAACATAGAAAATCTGAACATGATGTAAATTCTAGTAAATCAGCAAATATCGTGAAAATTCCCAATGAGACAGCTCAGTGGACCCAATGCGTTGGAGGGACTCTAGACGAAAGGCGAAACCAACAAGGCGTATGCCTAGGCAACAACTTGACAACTATGCTCACAAAAGCATTTCAGAGTTAATTTAAGGAGACACCTAACCTTTAGATGCAGGGTAATCCTTCCATCAGTGGAGTCAGGTAATGATATGCTTCAACATAGCAAGGATCACTGCTCCCTGTCAACATATAAATACTCAGATGCATTGTGATGGAAATAGAATCAACACCTTTTGTTAAAAGAAAAGAGCATCAGGCTTCCAAACCTCTTGGATGGCCTTATGGACTGATCCTTCAAACTTTCTGTCTTTCACTGACCAAAGCCCGCCTGAAAATGTCACATGATTATAGAAAACCATAAGACAAAAAAATTCATAACTAAACACCAAAATAAGTTGAGATACAATGACTAAAATATAACTTTTCAAACATAAAATATATATTGGAAAATGGTTTCTGTGTGGGGTGTGTGTGTGTGACCCCTGTGCCGAGACACATGGGGGTGAAATCACCAACATAGAATGTTTTATAACAAATCTTTATTTTTCCCTTTATCGAATTGCTGAAATTTTTCAATCCAATAAGAAGGCTTTCGCAGGCGAATATTTACTCTTACAATATCTTTTTTATACGTAGGGCTATAGCCCACGACCTCTAAGAATAAATGAATTGGTTCCTGGTTCGTTCCACCATCCCACCCAATGAATCGTTAGGATTCGTTTTCAACCCAAGAGAGAATATTGGCAATCATGGGTGGAATATGAGCTAGAAGCCAACATTCATAAAATAGAGCTACATGCATATAAATCAACCATTCAGGATTTTATTCTATTATTCCTTTCATATTAGGAATATCTACTTCAGATGAGGCAATAGTTGAATTCTTAAGTTTCTTGATCATCTCTTGTCATGCTCTCCATCTTGAAATGGTTTATTTATTGAGGAATCAGTACTAAGTTTTTGAAGTTCTATTTAATATATTGTTGACTATATATGGGAATTGTTTCCTGTGGGTGGGTGGAGTTCCTGCACATGCGTGAGGGCCAATGGGAGCACGACGAAGCATCAATAGAGGCATCATTTTCTATTTCATGGGGGGGTGACACAATCACCTGGTATCATATAAAGAACAAACACCATGAAACCTAGGATATTTTTGGGAATTCCAAACATCATACTCCCCAAAGTTGTTACTAGAAGAACTAGCACATTTAAGAAGCTCAACAAGCAATCAAGGTTAGTACTTGGCTTCATTTATAGTATGTTCTTCCATTCACAATATTATAATTCTCACAATATGAAAGCATTTTCCAATTAGCTCCAAATAAGCCTTAAAATTGAAACATATAATCTGAAACAGTGCAAGGTAGTAACAAATTCAAATAAGTCATTTTCTGTGAAGACAATCAGCTAGTAGTGAAAAAATACTGTACCAAGCAAAACCAATTGCAATTTTGTGTAAACCATTTTTCGTTATGCAAACAGGGGAAAGTGCTATATGGCTGGGATGTGAACATGGTCTTTTTAATTTTTGTGAGCTGAACTCTGATAATGTAGCCATAACTTTGCTTAGTCAGTAATAAATTGTCTGCATCAATTTAAAAAAAAAAAGTGTTTTTATTGCAATTGAAGTACGTGACCCAAGCCAATGGAACTTAAAAACTAGAGACATACAAAACAGAAATCTATGATTGCGAAGGGGAACACCTGAAACCAGTGCTTTTGCCTCTGAACGTTCACTGGTTCATCAGCCACTATACTCTCGTGTTCATCGTCCCTGCAAAAACAAATGTAGCGAAGCGAGTCACCAACAGTCGAAAAAAGAGTGTGGGGGAGAACCATTTCTCCTTCTACTTCATTGGCATTGCAGATCATCACCCGAAAATGAAAGAGATCAGCGGCGACGGCAGATCTGGAAGAAAGGGAAAAGAGGATCTACTAGCCACAGCTCTAAGGGATAGGACTTTTTTTTTGGGTAAAGGAGGGATAGGACTCAACTCACCTCTGCATCGTTGCAGATGGCTGTGACGGGCAACTTACCCATGTAAGAAAGAGAGCAAGAGAGAGTGAAAGGTACCGTACCTGAATCGATCGAACCCTAGTGTCTCGGCCGGAGGAAGGAAACGAAATCAACTTGGCAAGTGATCGTCTTCGGTTCGATCAAATATGCAGAGAGATAGAGATTGGGAGTATAAAAAACGGGTAAAACGGGTTCTATTTGGACCAAATCCGTGTGAAGTTGGACGAAATTCAGGAGACCAAATAAACGCCGCCACCAAAAATGCCTTTCTGGGTCCTAGTGGGGATACCCCTTTTGCCCACTAGCAAAGATGACGTGGGAATCCTGATCATTGAATATTGAGCCATATATCCAAATCGAAAAATGGAAAAAGTATTCGTGCAAGGGAGTTTCTCCTATCTAGCTCTTAGGCGGGTTTGTTTAGAGGGGACTTGTTGCTGCCAAAAATACCCTACTAGTCGAACCTACACAAACACAGACGACGGAGGCCCGGAGCTTTGTCCGGGGTTAGTCCTCCGACGCTCAAGTCAGGGTCGGCCGCACAGTTCAATAAGGGAGTAATGGTGAGGGTATCAGAACTTACCTTCCCCTTTCTTCCGTGCCTTCTTATATAGCTCTTCGGGTTTAGGGTTTTCCCCCTTCTTCCCTCTTAGAGTCCCACTCGAATACGTCCAACCTTCTGGGGGGAATATTCCCCTCATGCAGACGACGTGATCCCGCGTGATTTTGAGAGCGTGCCTCGGTGATTGAGCGTGCTCGAGCGTGAGTGGTTTCTCGGAGCCTTCGTCTGGCGGAGGACACTTGTCTCAGAGGCGACACGTGTCATTGTCCCCACCGAGAGGTTATTTTGGCTATATCAGGAGCCCCCTTACTTCCACTAGGAGCTTCTTCCTGTGGGAGTAACCAACATCTTCTTCTTTGGTTGACTTGTTCCTTCGGCCTTGGCATTACTAGTGACCGAGGCTTGGGGTCGACCGAGAGAAAGATCTTTGGCCGCTTCGGATCGGCCTTGGCCGAACTCCCAACCGAAGGAGGGACCCTCGGTCAGGTCCGTTCGGCTTTGGCCGAACTCCCAACCGAAGGAGGGACCCTCGGTCAGGTCCGTTCGGCTTTGGCCGAACTCCCAACCGAAGGAGGGACCCTCGGTCAGGTCCGTTCGGCTTTGGCCGAACTCCCCACCGAAGGAGGGACCCTCGGTCAGGTCCGTTCGGCTTTGGCCGAACTCCCAACCGAAGGAGGGACCCTCGGTCAGGTCCGTTCGGCTTTGGCCGAACTCCCAACCGAAGGAGGGACCCTCGGTCAGGTCCGTTCGGCTTTGGCCGAACTCCCCACCGAAGGTGAGACCGTCTGCTAGGTCCGTTCGGGCGCAAACCTCGAGGCTTCATATCCTGACGTGGCGGTGCCATTAATGCTCGGGAAGTCGTACCACCTTTCCCCCATCTATATAGTGTGGGGGGCCATTTGTGGGGCATTTTTCTTTTCCCTTCGGAGAGCTCACCTTCGGCCTCGGATTCCCTTTGAGCCTTCGTCTTCGTCTTCGTCTTCCCTTAGTTTAGCAACACCCGCAAGTAAGTGATGTCTTCCTCGTCGGGCTACAGCCCATCGTCCCGCGAGAGGTCAAGGCCAAAACGTAGGTATAGGAGTCCTGGGGAAGTCCGAGGGATGTCCTCGGATTCCACCGACTCTCCCTCCTCCCGCGACTCATCGTCCGCGGCCTCACCGTCGGGGTCCAAGGGTGGCTCCAACGGCGAGGGGTTCAAGGAGAGGGTGCTCGATGCCCGAGCCTAGACCCAGGAGCCCCTGGAAGTGGAGGCTCTCAACATCGTCTCTACGATGGACGAACCAGAACTGGAGGAGCTGAGGGCCTCCTTCAATGTTTCGGACGCTTTCGAGCTCCGTTTGCCTAGACCTTCTGACCGAGCCAGCTATCGGAACTCCGAGGAGCTGTGCTTGTACAAGGAGGCCTTCAAGGCCGGTCTTCGGCTGCCCCTCCACCCCTTCTTTACCAAAGTGTTTCGGCACTATGGGGTATGCCCAACCCAGCTAAAGCCGAACGGGTGGCGACAAGCGTTAAGCTTCGTCATCTTCTTTGTTCGGCACAAGAGGCCCCTCTCCCTTCCCCTCTTCATTAACTGTTTCCTTCTTCAGGCCTGCAAGGGGCTTATGGGTTGGTACTATTTTTGCCCCCGAAAGGACCTTCGGCTCCTGAAGGGTTACCCGACTTCCATCCACGGATGGAAGGAAAAGTATTTCTTCGTGAAGTCGACCGAGGGGGTGCCCTTCGGCACGGTCTGGGATATCCCGGACCTTAGGGATGTGAACTCCACCCCTGCCCTATTCGGGGTAGACGCAGAGTCGTTGGCAATGGCGAGGTGGCAAGAAGGCTGTTCTCCAGTCGAGGCCGACTGCCTCAAGTCCGACGCCATACTCTTCAAGTTCGGGCTTAGCCACGGTGAGTTAGGCTAGCCCCCGTCTGCTTCCTTCGAGTATCGGTTCCTTATGCTAATTACCTTGCTTCTTCTTGCAGTGCAAGTCACCAGGGTCGAGGCTAAGGCCGTCGCCGTGGCGAGGGAAGCACAGATCAAAGAGGCCAAGGCACGTGACGCCCAACAGCAGCCGAGGACGAAGCGGAAGGAGAAGAAGGGACCGTCCTCCAAGACTCCGAAGAAGAGGCCCAGAGTCGAAGGGCCGAGTGTCGAGGCTGTCCAGGCCCTCGCAGCTCAGGGCCGAGACTGGCCTGCTCAAGACCCCTCCCCCGCTGCTGTCTCCGAGGCCCGAGGGTTGCGATGGCGAGGGCCGAGGTGGGGTTCATCCCCCAATGGTCAGTGAAGGAGGACGACATGCTGGCCGTCGGACGGGTTGCTAGGGAGTTGGTGATGAAGGGGAGTCTTCCCCGAGATGCCACCGAGGCCCAGAAGCAAGGGACGGCGGCACTGATCACCTCCGCATGCATCTTCATGGCGGGGGTAAGCTTCGGTCCCCCTGCCTTCTTTTACTTGTATATTTTTTTTGCATTCTGACCTTCAGTGTTTCGTGCAGGCTCAGAATCAGATGGGTCAACTGGCGGCTCGAGCTGAGGCTATGTGCCGAGACCTTGAGGTCATCGAGAGGGAGAGGGTCTCCCTAGACAACGAGCGCACCCTCCTCCTCGAGAAGGTGGAGCACTTGGAGAAGGAGCTAGTCTTCGAGTGCCGAGAGTGCGACCGGAAGCTCTCGGAGCTGAAGTCACAGGTGAAGGCCCGTATTCAGGAAGCCGAGGCCCGAGGGGTCGAGAAGTATCGGTCCTCCGAAGACTTCAGGGAGGAGATCAAGCGCGCCATCACCCCGGGGTACACAATGGGCGCTACCGAGGTCCGAGATTGGGTCCTCGAGCGCTACCCCGGGGTCTCCTTCGAGGACGACGACATGGAGGCGGTTCCATCGGCCACCGAGCTTGCCGACGCCGATGGTGGAGGCTGCAGCGAGGAAGGTGAGGTCCAGCTGCATAGAGAAGTCCCTCCGACTCCCGGCCATGGAGGTTCGGACCAGGAGACTCTCCCAGCCGAAGACAAGGCCGCGAACCCGACGGACGCTCCTTGAGGTCGCCTCGGGCCTCAGCTCAGACTACCCCCCCCTCTTGTTATGTAACCAGCCTTCGGGCTTCTTGTGGCTGCGGGCATTATGCCTTATGTAATTAGCCTTCGGGCTTTTAATGTAATCCTTGCCTTCGGGCTTTATGAATGCATCAGTCTTTTTCCATCTCTTTTCTCCCTTTAATGTTATCTTTGATTCGTAAATAAGTGCAAAGAGCCAAAACCCTAGTTGACTTTCTTAGGCGCATGGCCTCGAGACTTGGCCGAGGGCCGACCTGTTTGTAAGCTAGACGAAGGCCGACCCTGCAATCACTAGCAATTTTTTCCAAGTGTTTTCCTCTCGGCTCCAGCCGAAGGGTTTGTCAGACGCATGGATCTGGGACTTGGCCGAAGGTGGACCCTTCAATAGTCAGAATCACCAAGCAATTCATCAAGTGTGTACCCTCGGCTCCAGCCGACGGGTCTGTTAGATGCTAGGTCTTCGCCGAAGGTCGACCCTTCGATAGTCAGACAATCACCAAGCAATTCACCAAGTGTGTACCCTCGGCTCCGGCCGAAGGGTCTGTTAGATGCATGGCTCTATCTCTTCGCCGAAGGCCGACCCTTCGATAGTCGGACAATCACCAAGCAATTCACCAAGTGCGCACCCTCGGCTCCAGCCAAAGGGTTTGTTTGGTAAGTTCCTTCGATGCCGAATCAGGTCTCAGGTCGACGGTGACCTTCGGTCAAGTCCATTCGGCTTTGGCCGAACTTCCAACCGAAGGGGGGACTCGGTGAGGTCATCCTAGCCTTATTTGTGCCTCGACCGAGGTGTGGACCTTCAGTCATCCGATCAGCAGGGTTAAAGGTTATCAGCCTGGAGAATGTCTCAATTGCCGTAAACCAGCTCTCGTATTATCCATGAATAAAATCTTCCGGATTTTAAGATGAATTACAACTTAAAGGCTCATAAGGGCAATAATTGCAAAAGAACTACAGACGGAAAAATTTACAGATGGCAAGAGTGCGTGCCCGCCACTTCACTACTGTAGTGCGTGCCCGCCACTTCACTACTACAGTGCGTGCCCGCCACTTCACTACTGGTGGAATTTTCTTAAATTATGGGAGTTCCACGATCGGGGTACCCTTACTCCCCCCGTAGTCTCTAGGTGATAGGACCCTGGTCGTATTACCCTCGAAACTCTGTAGGGACCTTCCCGGTTTGGATCTAGCTTCCCTTGATGTCTTGGGTCTGACACTTCCGCCCTTCTCAGGACAAGGTCGCCCTGCCTGAACTCGTTCTTCCGAACTTTGGTGTTGTAGTGCCTAGCGACCCTCCGTTGGTAGGCGGCGATCCTTTCTTGTGAAGCTTCTCTGGTTTCTGCCAAGAGGTCTAGATTCGCCCGGAGCCCTCCGTCGTTTTCGTCTTCGTTGTAGTACCGAATCCGATGGGTAATAGCCCCTATCTCTACTGGGAGTACAGCTTCAGTGCCGTATGTTAACATGAAGGGTGTTTCTCCGATAGCTAACCTCTCAGTAGTGCGGTAAGCCCAGAGAATGTGGTGCAACTCGTCTGCCCATAGTCCTTTGGCATCATCTAGCCTCTTTTTTATCCCTTGGAGTAACGTACGGTTGGTTACTTCTGTTTGCCCGTTGGTCGATGGATACCCGACGGAGGTTTTCCTATGGTTGATGCCGAGGGCTTCACAGAACGCGTCGAAGGTTGGATTGGCAAACTGAGTTCCATTGTCCGTAACCACAACCTGGGGGATTCCAAATCTGTATACTACCGCCCTTTGGAAGAAGTCCCTTATGTTCTTTTCGGTTATCGTCGCTAGGGCTTCGGCTTCCGCCCACTTCGTGAAGTAGTCGATTGCCACCACGACAAACTTCCTTTGTCTCGTGGCCAGGGGGAACGGGCCTAAGATGTCCATCCCCCACATGGCGAATGGTACTGGGCTAGATAAGGACGAGAGCTTGGTAGAATGTAGCCTAGGCACGGGGGCGAACATCTGGCACTTGACACATTTCCTGACCAGTGACTCTGCGTCCTTTCTCATTGTCGGCCAGTATAGGCCCTGCCTTAGTACTTTGTGCGCCAGGGCCCGGGCTCCAAGGTGTTGGCCACATATCCCTTCATGCACTTCCCGGAGCGCGTACTCGCCGTTGGAAGAATCCAGGCACTTGAGGTATGGTGAGGTGAACCCTATCTTGTATAGCGTGTCACCCTTCAGGAAGAAGCGCGCTGACCTCATTCTTACTTTTCTTGCTTCGTCCCTGTTCTCTGGGAGCTTTCCCTCCTTGAGGTATTCTATTATGGCGTCCATCCAGCTTTGGCCGTTTTCACCTACGGGTAATACCTCGCGGGGTTTTTCGATGCTTGGCTGTGGTAGTACTTCGAAATACACCGCTCGTCCAAGTTCTGCGAAGTTGGAAGTGGCCAGCTGTGATAGTGCGTCTGCGCTAGCATTCTCTTCTCGTGACACCTGCTTTACCTCAAATTCCTTGAAAGCCGCTGACCTATCTCGCACAGTGTTCAAGTATTCGGCCATCCTCTGCTCTTTAGCCTCGTATTCACCATCAAAGCCCGAGCCAGATTAATTTCGCCTATTATCGCTTTGTATTCCGCTTCGTTGTTGGAGGCGTAGAAGTCGAACCGTAGGGCGTATTCTACTTTGAAACCCTCGGGACTTACCAACACGATTCCTGCGCCGCTTCCATCGCTGTTGGAAGCCCCATCCACATACAGTGTCCAAGCCTCATCTCCTTGTTCCTCGGTAGATTCCTTCGGGTCATCGGGGATCGTCGTCTCCGCTATGAAGTCTGCGAGGGCCTGTGCTTTAATTACGGTTCTCGGCTTGTACTGGATGTCGAATTCTCCCAACTCTATGGCCCAATTTACTAGGCGACCGAACATATCTGGTCGCTGTAGTATTTTCTTCAGGGGCTGGTTGGTGAGTACGCATACCGTATGTGACTGAAAATATGGCCTCAGCTTTCTTGCCGCCGTCACGAGGGCGTACGCCACTTTCTCCGCCTTTCGGTATCTTCTCTCGGCATCTAGAAGGGTTCGGCTGACGTAGTATATTGGCCGTTGTTGCCTTCCTTCCTCTTTCGTCAGTACGGCGCTTACAGCAACTGCCGATATAGCAAGGTACAGCTGCAAGGCATCCTCGGTGTTCGACTTTGTCAGCAGCGGGGGTGCAGCCAAGTATTCCTTCAATTGTTTGAAAGACTTTTCGCACTCCTCCGTCCACTCGAACTTTTTGGTCCCTATGCAGGGCTTTGAAGAAAGGAAGGCATCTATCTGCAGACCGAGACATGAATCTTCCGAGGGCGGCGACCCGACCCGTCAGCTCCTGGACTTGCTTCACATTCTGGGGTGACCTCATGTCCCGAATGGCTTGTATTTTGACTGGGTTGGATTCAATTCCTCTCTCCGAGACGATGAAGCCGAGGAACTTTCCCGAGGCTACTCCGAAGGCACATTTTGCCGGGTTCAGCTTCATGCCGTACCGTCGCAGCACCTGGAACGCCTCTTCCAAGTCTTGGATGTGTCTTTCTGCCTTCAGGCTTTTCACGAGCATGTCGTCCACATACACTTCCTTGGTTTTGCCGATTATCCCTTTGAAAATTTTATTCACCAACCTTTGATAGGTGACCCTTGCGTTCTTTAGTCCGAAAGGCATGACCTCATAGCAGTACAACCCACCCTCGGTTATGAAGGATGTTTTCGGGACATCGGCCTCGGACATTTTGATTTGGTTGTACCCCGAGTATGCATCCATGAAACTCAGCGCCTCGTATCCCGCCGTGGCGTCGATGAGGAGGTCTATCTTTGGCAGGGGGTATACGTCCTTCGGGCAGGCCTTATTCAGGTCGGTGAAGTCGATGCAGATCCTCCACTTCCCGTTTGCCTTCGGGACCATTACCACGTTAGATATCCACTCCGGGTACTGGATCTCGCGGATGAACCGGGCCTTCAGTAACTTTTCCACTTCCTCGTCTATCTTCTTCTATCTTTCGGGGGCGAATGTCCTCTTCTTCTGCTGCACCGGCTTCTTCATTGGGCTAACATCCAGATGATGTTCTATCACCTCTTGATCTATCCCGGGCATATCCGACGCCGACCAGGCGAATACGTCAGCGTTGTTCCGTAGGAATGAGATGAGTCTTTCTCGCTGCAACCTTGGCATGGTAGCCCCAATCTGGAATTACCGGGTGTCATCCCCTTCTTCAGCTTCAACTTGCACCAAATCTTCGGCCGGCTCCCCCCGTTGATAACTGGCATCATCACGTAGATCCTCTATTGGGAGCGCCTCGCACGCCTTTTCTTTTCCCCACAGAGTAGTGGCATAACACCTCCGGGATGTCTCCTGATCGCCCCGACACTCCCCGACACCATTCTTGGTAGGGAACTTCATTTTGAGATGGGGAGTGGAGACGACGGCCTTTAACAGGTTCAACCCGACCCTTCCTAGTATGACATTATACGCCGATGTAATGCTCACCACCAGGAAGTTGATCATGACCGTCGCCTGGCAATCTCCGGTGCCAGCTCGAACCGGCAACTCAATCGACCATTCCACCTTCACCGGGATGCCGGAGAATCCCTGTAGCGGGTGTTCAACCTTCTTTAATTTTCCTTCGTCGAGGCCCATCTTTCGGAAAGCTTCGAGGAACAGGATATCAGCTGAACTGCCGTTATCCACTAAGATCCTCTTCACTTTGCAATCCGCTATGGTCATGGTGATGACCAAGGCATCGTCATGCGGGGTTTGTACCCCTTCCAAATCATCATCTGAGAAGGAGATAACCGTCCCCGTCTTCACCTTCTTGTTCGGCCATTCTGCCATATGTACACTCCTCGCGTAGGCCTTCGCCTTCCTGGCAGAGACCGAACTCTCTCCAGCGGCCGGGCCTCCATAGATGGTCGCTATAACTCTGGTCAGACTCTTATTCTCCTCTCGAGGGCGACGGTCAGCTTCCTCGAGTGTCTGGTTCCTTCGCTGTTCTTGATTGCCTCTGCGGGCGAGCCCCCTTCTCTCATAACGACCTCCACCATTCCTCCGACGGTTATCCCTCCGGCCGTTACCATCTGGGGCCACCTCCTTCTCCCGGTCTACAAATTTGCCCAGGTATCCCCTTCTGATCATTCCTTCTATCTCCCCCTTGAGATGCCAACAGTCCTCGGTATCGTGGCCATGGTCTCTGTGGAAGTGGCAATATCTGTCCCCATTGCGTCTTTCGGGGTGTCGCCCCATCTTTCCTGGCCACTTCATGGCTCTGGCATATGGGGAATCTTTTATCTGCATTAACACCTTTGTTTGCCTTCGGTTCAGGGGTGCGTACCTCTCAAACTTCCTTGGTGGACTGGGGGCTCGACCGCGCTCGGACTTTCGTCTTTTTCCTTCTTCGACGGGTTTATCATCAACCCTTGAGGGCCTCTTCCTCGCCGCCTTCCTTTCGGCTTCTTCATTGGCCTGGAGGGTTTCTTCCATCTGGATGTACTTATCGCATCGTGCCCTCAGCTCGGTTAGGTCCCTAGGCGTATGCTTCTCCAGGGACCTCTTCAACTCCTTGTCCTTGACGCCTCCTAGCAGGGCCGTGAACTCCTCCTTTGGGTCTAGGCCCCTGATTGTGATCTTTTCTTATTGGAATCGCTTCATGTAGTTCCGCAGCGATTCCCCTTCTTGCTGTTTGACATTGGTTAGGTTCAACGTAGTCTTCTGGAGGGGCTGACTACTAGAGAATCCCTTCACGAAGAAGTAACTCAGGTCGCTGAAGCTGTGGATCGACTTCGTCGGCAGTCGGTTGTACCACAACCTCGTCGCCCCCCTGAACGTCAATGGAAGGGCACGACACATAATATTTTCCGAGACGCGATGGAATTGTATGGCGACCTTAAAACCTTCCAGGTGATCGACGGGGTCCCCTGACCCGTCATAAGTGTCATACTTGGGTAGGCAAAAATCGACCGGGAGCGGGTCCCTCATGACCTCGTCAGCTAAGACCGTGTCATTGGTGAGGTCGGGCTCGCGGTTTCTCGTCTGGTTTTCTGCCACCTTTCTGATCTCGTCCTTCAGGTCTAGGATCATCCTCTTTAATCCCGAGTCCTCGGACCTCTGTCTGTCTCCTTGGTGCGGATCCCCATGTGGGTCTCTGGCGGCGCGTCGCGTCCTACTTCGGGGCGCGGGACTCTCCCTTGCTCGGCTTCGAGGGTCACGACCGGCCCTTGTCGATCCTGTACTGCTTCGGTCTTCATCTCGAGCTCTCTCAAACTGGACGTGGGGACCTGGGGGTGCTCCGCCGATCCTATGGGAGACAACTTTGGAGACCTCCCTCATAGTCTCGGCCATCCGGTTATATTTGTCCTGGAGGTCTTCGAACTGCTGCCTCGTCACGTACTCCTGGGCTGCAGGAGGCTGATGGTCACTGCCTTCACGTACTGAATATCCAGTCGAACGCTGGTATCTGACGGACACTTCCCGGTCGTCATGGCCCCTTTCTCGTCCTATCTCCGCCGAGGGAGGAAGCTCCCCTGAAGGTTCTTCCCCCATGTCTATGTTGGACGTCGCTCTTATCCTCTTTTGGTTGTAGGTTCTCCCCACCATTATCGTCGTTCCCACAGACGGCGCCAATCTGTTGCTGCCAAAAAACCTCGCTAGTCGAACCTACACAAACACAGACGACGGAGGCCCGGAGCTTTGTCTGGGGTTAGTCCTCCGACGCTCAAGTCAGGGTCGGCCGCACAGTTCAATAAGGGAGTAATGGTGAGGGTATCAGAACTTACCCTCTTCCTTCTTCTCGGCCCCCCTTATATAGCTCATAGGGTTTAGGGTTTTCCCTTTTCTTCCCCCGCGTCCTTCTCGGGTCCACCCTCTTCCCTCTTAGAGTCCCACTCGAATACGTCCATCCTTCTGGGGGGGAATATTCGCTTCATGCAGAAGACGTGATCCCGCGTGATTTTGTGAGCGTGCCTCAGTGGTTGAGCGTGCTTGAGCGTGAGTGATTTCTTGGAACCTTCGTCTGGCGGTGGACACGTGTCTCAGAGGCTACACGTGTCATTGCCCCCACCGAGAGGTCAATTTGGCTATATCAGGGAACATAAGCA
This sequence comes from Macadamia integrifolia, assembly GCF_013358625.1. Taxonomy (NCBI): domain Eukaryota; kingdom Viridiplantae; phylum Streptophyta; class Magnoliopsida; order Proteales; family Proteaceae; genus Macadamia; species Macadamia integrifolia. The sequence goes on along the minus strand of NC_056563.1, from coordinate 31,954,447 downwards.
CAGGAACCGAATGTCCAAAGCTAATTGCTTGGGCTAAAAGGTGCTTGCAGAAGGGGAGTGTGTCCAAGTCCCTCGCTGATCAACAAAAGTTCGATCAGTTCTTTGAGCAGAGGAGGAAGAAACTTGGGATTGAGTAGAGCAAAAGATAGAAGAATGGGTAAAAACCATAAATCGTCTCCTATGCCATAGTGCGTAGCGTATGAAGGGCCTATCCCTTTGTTTTTCCTCCAATTGTTTAGCTGGAATAAAGGAGACAGATTGTATGCTTTTCTTTTTCTTTTGGATAGGGTTGTTATTTGTACTTTCTATCTGATACTATTACATGGTTTAGTTTTATACCCAAGAGCACAGACTTAAGTATCGAATAATAATGGCATTTACACGTTCTTGATCCAGCATGCATCCTAAGAATGCATACCAAACCGCAGCCTTAAAGAGTATAGAATCCATCATAGTCGCATCAAAAGCCCGTCCTCATGTCCTAACTCTCAGGTCATGATGTACCATGGTTTTAAAACAAATATGCTTCCCTTACTGCAATATATATATTTTTTTCTTCATTACTCAATCTTCTGGTAGATTGTAGTGTTGGCGGACATTATTCAATAGTTTGCATGTAATACAGAGCTCCATTCTAGGTTGACAGCTGCAATGTTCAGCAATGGTATGGTTCTTACTAGAGGAACCTTGGTCATATTTTTATTCAATTTCTGCGGAGTATCGAATAGCATATTGAAAAAAAAAAAAAAAAAAACTGAACAATTCTAGTTAGAATTTAGTCTTATGATGCATTTCTTACAAAACTTTAGTGCAGTGACTACAAACACTGTTCTATCCAGGATCCTAGTTCCATACAGGGAGTAATGAACATCATGTCTATGCCTTTGATTACCTAGTGCCACTAGTTCATTTTGCACTTTTTTCGGGTGCAAATTCCGACCCTGTAGTATGACTCTCTCTCTGATCTCCTTAATCTCTCTCTCTTTCTCAATATATCCATCTATAATCCCTAAAAGCATATAATTCTTACTTGTAGGTCCGAGTCTACAAGCGAAGAGTGTATTTGAAGACCTCAAACATGCAAAGAATTCATTCGAGCAGTATCTATATCCAGAATGACTCAAAAATTATCCTGCCAAAGCTCCTATACTACTATTCTAAGGATGCTTCTCTGGATTTACCTGGGGTTTGAAGATGGTAAATGCATGTGCATCTGGAAATCAATGGAAAACTACCTGAAGATGCTATAGGGAAAAATGCTAGACAAGCACATTCAGTGGTCACCCTGAAACTCTTGTGTCTGCCTTCTGGTGTATAATCCCCAAAGAGTTAGCTAAAGGATCTCTACCTATATGATTAGGTCTTTACTGTTAAGTATGAATTTGTAACTGATAACATTATCATAAATGTATTTGAAGGCATAAAGTACTGACGGCTTTACCAGCTCTTGTAAAGCAATATGTTCATTTGCTACTTAGCTAACGAAGCATTTCAAAAATGATCTGGCCTTCGGAAAGAGGTTTTGACAATCCATCTGAAGCTAGGTTCCTATAAAGATATATTTTTGTACCATTGAGAAGTCTGCACATAAGCTAAGGAGGCTGCACAGTAAGAAGTCTCTAAGCGCAAAGATCAACTCAATGTGTTCATCTTTGCCACTGTAATTCTTTTGAAGCACACAGGATGTGAGAGATGTCCTTCGCTCCCGAGCATTGTGGGAGAGCTGGTGGTGTTGTAAATTTCTGTCATTTATTAGAAATCACTGAGCTGTAGCAGATTTCTTATCTATAAATTTTCTTAGTCCTAAAAAGAAGCTTCTAACTAATAGAGTAGGAATTTGCTTAAAAAAATCTAGTAGGTGCGATAGATTGAGAAAATGATCAGTTAGATATGGATCTTTATTTTTATTGCCATATGAGTTCAATCAGTTCTCTCAAAATGTATTAAAACACTCTGTTTGAACACAAAAGATCAAATTATCAGGGGCCAGCTGGCTGAAGGCGTACATGTTCAAGAGCTTCCCCAGCACGAGATCCTGTGGAAAATCGGAGATCTCGAAAATCTTCAAAGGTGATCGGGGAATAGAGGCGAGGATGTTCAGAGTCCACAAATTCTGGTGGAGCCTCCACTGCACTGTCCTTGGGTCCAAGTACAAACATGGCAATTGAGAAGCGGGTTATTGCCTCCTTGCATTGCACCCTGTGCTTCACATTGTAGAATCTGCCATTGCTCCAAAGCTTCTCATTTGTTCAATTGGTGCACACATCACATGCGTTTAAGTGAAAAAAATATTCAAACATTAGTCACATTCTAACCAAAAGCTACTAATTAACCAAGAGATTGAACATGTAGGGCGATTGGTTGCAGGCATACGGTGGCCATGTCCCCAAGGTTGACAAGGAGAGTCCCTGGCTTGGGTTCCACGACAACGAAGGCACCAGCTTTGTCCATCACTTCCAGGCCACCCACACTTTCATCATCCTGAAGTATAGTGAGGAATCCAGAATCTGTGTGCATGACGACCCCAGGGGAACCCACGGTGTCCGGTGTGAAGTTGTACCTGTTTATCCTGAACTGGCATGGCCACCCCTTCGTTAACTCACAGTCTAATCCCATTCCCTCCGCTATCTTCTGCCCTATCTCCAAGCCCAGCTCGTTCATCGCCCGGGAATACGATAGGATTGTTTCTCTGCCATTACAGGTGAGGAAGAAAATTTACTGGTTGGAAATGGAATTCTAATCTGAATTATGGATCATGAGTAAACGACAGTACTCAAAAATGTAGGCTGGTTCAGTTAATCAGTTGAGAGTTCAAATGATTCGGTCTTGAGGTTCCCATAGGCATTTCAATGTTGGGGTGTGATAGGATTTGGCTTAATTTGATCTGTAATGAGGATGGAAGAGTTGTTCTGTCAAGTGCTGGCTCAGTCACTTGAAGTTGGAACTTGGAAACCCCCCAAATGCCCAACCAGAAAGAAATTACTCTTCATTTTTGTGGGATTTGAGATTCAAAATACATCATCCATTAGCTAACAATGTTAATTTAATCATAAGAGAAAATGAACCCAGTAAATAAGAAATCAAGTTGAAAAAAGGGGGATTTGGGCTTCTAGAATGTAGAGAATTAAGTCAACGCCTACAATAACTATCTAAATCTCAATTAACAGAGCTGAAATGGAGTGAGACTGTGAGAGTGATAAGAGATCTGACTTGTGAGTGAATCATTGAAGCAGAGTAATAACTGGGTTAAGAGCAATTAGTGGACAGAGGAGAGCCAGAGTACCTTTGTTGCGGGGAAGCGCCCAACTGAGTACAAAAGGTTTCTACGGCTTGTGGGGAGGCGACGTCGAACAAACCGAATGCTTCATAGAATGGATTTTCCTTCGAAGGTGGCCAGTAGCCGCTGCTGGCGATCACATCGGTGTTCCGGCATTTGATCTCCATGGGGAGGTTGAAGAGTGATCTGACCACAGACTTCATTTCCGACAACAGCAAAGATGGGATCTTGTGGTTGACGATTCTGAAACATCCCCACTCCTCGCATGCTCTTACAAGCGCCTGAGACTGCCCTGGGAAGTCCTCCAGATCAATTACAGGGATTGTCATTCTCAACAACCACACGGTCCCAGATCTACTCTTGAGTTTCTTCTTTCTGTTCGATCCTCTCTTTCCTTCTCTTAGACTCGTTTCGCAAACCCTACTGCTTAATCTCGTTTCTTTCTTCGAGATTTGGCCTTGAGCCTCCAGACTTTGCGCCTTCCATTATTGACTTTCATGGAAGCTTTTTAGAAATAGAAAGAAGGCGACCAGGTAACGATGAACGAGACAAAACGTTACAATAAAAAGAATAAAGATATATTTTAATCTATTTGTTGCCCATCAAGGACAGTTGGAATGCTCTTTTCAGTTTTCACTATTATAGTTCTACTTTATTGCTATCGAAAATCCATATGAACTGATCCTGCACAAGCATAAAAGGTAGAAGCCCAAAACTTTGTCCAAGATTAGTCCTTCGATGCTCAAGTTAAAGATCAACTGCACAGTTCTTTACAGGAGTAATGATGTAGGTCTATTTGCTTACCTCTTTTCCTCCTCTCCGGTCCTCTCTTATAGTCTTTAGGGTTTAGGGTTTCTTTTTTCCTTAGAGGAGTCCTCCTCGGGTCCGCCTCCTTTTCTTTTCGAGTCTTATTCGGATACGTCTTATCCCCTTCATAAGGAATATTTTCTTCACACGGTTGACGTGGTCAGAATCCTTGCAGCCTCTATCAGGTGGGCGACACATGTCTAGGTGGACGACGCGTGTCCTTACCTTACTGGACAATAAATTTGACCGTATCATACTTTTATCCAAGCATGGAAAGCCATGAGTGAAAGAGATTTGTAAAGATTTTGGGCCTTCATTTATGATTTTCATGAGAGCTTTTTCTATAAGTGGATCCAGTCTTGTCCCTTGAAATTATTGGATCTTCAAATTGAATCAGAGAAGAAAGATTGGACATTCTGCCATTACCCTTAGTAACAGTTGCTTTACCCATGCCTTTAACATCCTTACAAAAAAAAAAAAAAACCCCAAAAGGGAGCGGCGCTTAAGCTTTCTCAAGGTTTAAACGCTTCATTTTAATCTCATCCGTTGCTTTAATCATTTAAATCTCAACCGTTGAATGTCAAAAACATTTAACCTGTTACCGGCTCTCGCATATAGTTTTTTAATCTTTCTTTTATGTTTTTTCTTTTTTCTTTTTTCTTCACATCTTGTTACATAGCGGTTTCTGGGTTCGATGGATAGCGGTTTCTAGGTTCGACGGATCCTAAGATTCTATTCAAATGGGACCCAAGGCGACTGCATCGCCTCAACAGTTGCTGGAACCGGTGGCTGCAACCCCGACGATGTTATCGTTAGCTCTCCTCATGGCATCGATCGAGGAGGCCCAACCAGTGATCGGTGACGACAACCCTTTCTTCCCCTTTCCATGAACCTTCAGAGGAGTTGCATGCTCCATCGATGCCTCCTTCCTTTCCTTTGCCTTCCTCTCCGCGGAAGAGATCGCAACCAAACAAAGAGGATCAGAGGAAACTAAGTTAAGTAAAAAAAAAAAATTGTATAGTGTTACTTGAAGAATAATCTGAAATCAAATCGATTCCAGTCGGGGCGATTTCTGTTGGTATGAATTTTGTGGAAGTTCTGTCTCCCATCTGAGGAGAATAAACTGCTGCCTGAATCCAAAGACAGAAATAGACTTCGACGATCTATGAAGCGAACGAACGGGAACGTTTAGAACAGGGGTGACTTTGACATTTCCAAAATAAGATCTTTCCATTCCTCTTTGTTTAATTCTAGGACCGCCATTGAAAGCTGCTCGAGCTCCTCTCCAAGCTCGGGAACAAGATTTTACCGGAAGAGTTCATCAGAGGACTGTCGACGAAGACCTCATTGCAGCGACGGTGGTTGAATCAAGTGCCAGTGAATCAGGCTCCGTCCGACCCTTCACATCGGAATTAAGCTCTAAACGGATCAGCAATTTACGAAAAACTAACATATGGAGAAGTGGGGGTGTCGCGGATTCACTACGTAAGGGGACAAAGTTGGGGTGAACGCCTGAGTGGGGATGGAGTAAGAGTTGGAGAAGGACATGCGGAGGCGGAGAGGGAGAGAGAGAGAGAGAGAGAGAGAGTGAGGGGGCTGTCAGGCTTCACTGTGATAATGAGTAACCGGTTGATGCATTAAAAATAATTGGACGGTAAAGATTTATCTTAAAATAGATCAACAGTAGATACTTAATGTGTTGTTTATAACTTCCGAACGCTTAAGCACCGCTACCACTCACCCGAAAAAAAAAAAAGTCCAAAACTGTAATTTATGTTCCTCTCTTTCAAAAGACTGCCTCAACTCCAGTCTCTTTTGAAAGAAGTCGGGGTAATCTACCACTTCATTAATTCCTCTTCCCATAACTTCTACCAAGAACCTAATTCTTGGCTCTAAAGAATTCTTAATACAACCTTGATCAAAATAGGGGGATAATACCCAGTAACCAAAACTGCTATTCAAAAAAGTGAGGTTGAGGTTGGGGTTGAGATTCTTCTCAACTTCTCTACACAAAGCTTCAGGGAAGCTCATTGCTACTCTTTGGACAGGGAAGCTCATTGCCACTCTTTGGAGGTCAAGCTCTGTCAGATCTATTGACTTCAGAAGCAGTGAAGTAGGATGGAGTCTTTTCTAAACACTGAAACCCATAATAGATGGGTTCTTCACTAGAATCTTGTCAATCATTCCTTCCTTGCTCAGCCCGAGACTAGATAGAAAATCCAGTCTTAGTTTCGATTCAATGCTGTAGCTGATGAACCATTGGATTAAGCAACAGCAACTTACTTGCTTTTCAGGAATCCCCCAGTGCCTGAAGGAAAGCTAATAGAGAACAAAGCTTCTCTTTCCACATCCACCTCACTCTGTTTTGTCCCTGGAGTGACAAGGCACTGAACCATTGGCACAAGCTTCTCGTTCATCAAGCCAAGGGTGAGGATCTTGGGGCATTTGGAAGTAATAGAAGGTAGCCTCCTTTCTTGAATCCCGATACTTATCAAGTACTCCCCAGTTCTCACAGGTTCTCTCTCTGTGCCCTCAAATTGCCTGCATCTTTTGAACAATTCCACGGATGTTTTTATTAGGGGTGCAATCCATCGGGCCGGGCCAATTTCGGTTGGGCCTGATCAGTCTTTTCCATATTTTTTATTAGGGGTGTCAAGCCTTCGGGCTGGGCCAATTTTAATTGGTCCTAATCCGGTCTTTCCCACTTTAGGACCCGCATTATGACTCGCTCATTTAAGTAATTAATTCTCATAGGCCAGGTATGGTCCCATTTATAAACGATTCATTGCATAACGCTCCTTTAGTCGAGCTACCAACAATTGGGCCAAACAACCTTAGATGGACTAATGATACATCTATATCTAAACGGGCTTTAAACATGTCAGGCTAATAGACGAGCTCTAAATTGACTTTAAACATGTCAAGATGAGTCTGGACTATTAGTCAATTAGTCTTGGTTGGGTGAATGTTAGACTGAATCCTTTCACCAGACATTATCATCATCACATTAAATTTTTTTTAAAAAAAATCAATGAAAAAATCTTTAAAATGGATAACTCAAATTTATCTTGTGATTTTAAAACATATCACCTTCCATTATTACATAAATAACTATCCCCCTCAAAAAAAAAATCTAGAATCTTCCATTGTTGCATAAATAACTATGCCTTCCTTCCCCCCCCAAAAAAAATAAAAAAATCTAGAATCTTCAATTACACGACATGAATTGTCCAAAAGCTTCCAACCTTGCAATAGTAAGGAAAAAATTTGACTGCTACCCAAGTGTTGGCATCCAAAGAAATGAAATATTCACTTCCACCTAAGGTTCACAAATACCCCCCTAGGTTATTGTATTTTTCAAAATGTCATTTTAGATTTCATTTCTTTGACTACCACAGGGGTTACAGCTCGGGCAACAACTAAATTTCGTCCAATAATGATAGTCCAAAAGGACTACAAGCGACAATGCATCCAATCGTGGCCCTAATTATCAGCTTCCCTAACCCAACCCAACTATTCGACTTTGCCATCTAATTCAAACTCAAGCAATATTATATTAAGCAAAGTTCTTACCATAAAAACAATGTGAGAGGGAAGACTCAAACAAGCGACCATCATGAAGCCTCCATTACAACTGTAACGGTCAATAACGGTTCAACTGTTTTCGTTTCTGCACCGTTATGACCGTTAGAATATTAGTGAATTAAAAAAAAAATTAAAAACAAAAGAAGCAAGAGGGAGAGTAGGACGAGGAAGAGATTATCTTTCTTAATTAATTTTTGACTTTGGAACCATTTACTTTCTTAAATTAACAAAATGTCAAAATTTATAATGGTGCGGCGGTCGGCGCCGACCGAAAATGCGGAATTAAGAGTACGATTAGCACTTTAAGTTCCAATTGAGAACTCAATTAAAATTGGGATTTCCACAGAATTCTTTTTCTTTTTCCTTAGCCCTCATTTAATTAACCCTTAAAATTAAAATATCTCCTCTCTCTCTCTCACAAAAGTCAGAGACAAGACTACTGCCACCACTACTACTATGAAACTTTTCCATTTCCAAATTTGTTGGGATAATCTGCAGGGGAGTGAAGAGAAGTGGTTGACTTGGAAATTATATAAAGGGCAAGAAATGAAGTTTGGTAATTCCACACTTGGACGCTACCTGAAAACGGCCCTCCAGAGAAGAAGAGCTTTGAGAGTTGCAAAGAAATAAGAAAGATGATATGTTTGTGGGTTTTTGAATCGCGACTAAATGTTGCTTTCATCATCCTCTACACTTGTATATTGATCCCAATTCGTCAACTGAAGGAGGATCTGCTAAGCATCTTTGGATTGATGCGTAGCTCATCGTGTGACCAAGAACAGCCAATGTTAACGCTGGAGCCCCCTTTCATGGACTTGACGAGCCTCGAATTTGAAGGGATCAGCAGCATCAGCCACCACCAGAACTTGGAAGATCTTCCAATTGCAGTTGTGAGATTCGGGGAAATGGGGGCCGGAGAAGGAGGAGGAAGGGTAGACGAAATTTGTTCAGTTTGCCTGGTAGATTTCCAGAGGGAAGATGAAGTGAGTCAGCTCTCTAGGTGTCGACACCTGTTCCATCCCTCTTGTATCAAGAGCTGGATCGAACGGAATCGCTTCACTTGCCCACTCTGTCGCTCATCCCTACTCAACGTCCATTACGCTTTTTCCTACCTAGGATCAAATCATCTCATCTAGGCAGGCATTCGCTTCCTTGTTTGTAAATTGCAACTCCCTCTTTCCCTCTCTGGTTTATTAATCTAAAAAGACGATATTTGTAAATTTGGAGTTTGGACATTGGAGTAGAGCAACACGGTTGACATTTGGTTTTGTTGTTAATTAATGGTGGAGGTGACTTTGATTTCTCCGTCTGAGAATTGACCCGAGAAAGATTCATTTAAAAGAGAGAGAGAGGAGAGAGGGGGGGGGGTGTGACTTTTCTTCAACTTGACACATGGATGCAATATTGATATTAATCAATTAATATTAATCTTTTTCTCTTTTTCATTTGCTAAAAATATTTGGATCTGTATTGGTATCAAATCGATATGGGATATTAGCAATATTCGATACATATCAATTGATATACAATACCCATACCTTGAACCATGGTCCAAGACGAGTCCTAATAGCTTTACACCTCAATCACAAAGTCCATAAAACTACTTCCATTTCCCACCCTCTATTTTATGGGTTCCCTTGATCCTGTCTGTCATCTAAATAGATCAATGAGCCAGCAGATTTGTTTCGTCACAGTTCTTTCGATTAATTGATGAGATGGAATGCATTTACTGAAACAAATTGGCAACTTTTTATTTCATGTCCAAAAAAAAAAAGTGGGGCTGCAAGAATACTCTTTCATCTATCTAGTGTGGTAAGGTAAACATGAAAATCAAATAAAAGAGGCTACATGTGCTTCAGATTATCCTAATATTTGGATGGCTTACTTGGATTGTGGAAACACAGCAAATGCGTTGGAGGCAGAGGCCATGATCCCTTGTCAAGGATCCAAATCATGTTCATTAGATTAAAATCCATTTTTGTCTCTCTTTTTTTTCTAAGCTTCCCAATATTAATCCCCCCCACACCCCAAAAGAAAAAATCTTCTTTATCCTCCAACAATCCGACGACATAAAAAGAGCACAAGTTAGTGGTATGTAAAGGAAAATCTAGTTAAGTCATTATGAACAACACTTGCTCTGATTAATTTTAAGGGGTAGTTTCCGATTGGGCTGGTTAAAATGCAGTCAAGGGGCCTGTTAAAATTTAAGGGATAAATTGCTGTTTATTCACTTCTGCATGACTACAGGAACCATATGCATAGCATGTTGTAGTAAAGCTACAGATGAGGTTCTCCCTAACCGCCCTTGAAGTGCTTATTTTTGTCTGATTTGATACCTCCAAAGCCCTGCACCATTATTGATTGCTTTTCTACGCTGTACATGATTTAGTATCTGAATTTTCATGTTGAGATCCTGTGAGACAAGAGGCAGGATCAAAACCTTGTGCAGTGATTTACCAAATCCTCCTGTCTAAATTATGAGTAAAACCTGTGTAGTTAAGAAAAAATAAAGATAATTAGAACAGAATGCTATCAACATCATATTGTGCACATAAGAAACTGCAATAGATGTACATATCTTTGCAGTGCAAAGTATTAGCTACATGACATGCAGAATTGAAATTCAATGTCACCATATTAAGTGGATAAAGTTATGGGATGCTTGCAGCTGTGCATGTAGGCAATGATGCAGCAACAAAGGCTTTCAAATTTTGGAAACAGATTAGATCGATAGGAAGCAATCAATTTTTACCTCTTAAAAGAAGTCCATGGAATGGACGAGAACTCCATCGTCCCAATTTACATCCTTTGCCTTCGGGTCTTTTCCAATTATTTGAAGAGGCACATCTAAAGGCGGTGGGCTCTGCATGCAGCAGGTACGTGTAAGAAGACAAATCTTAGATAAGTATGCAATCCAATGATGACTTTGTACAAAGAAAATATAATACAAACCTAGCAGTACCAAATTTACTTTGCAGGCCCTAGAAATAGGGCAAAAGTAACTGGAACCTTCTTGCAAGGCAAAATGAGTACATATCAGTTTCGGAGAAAGATGTGAAAAAGTACCATGCAGCGGATAAGAGGCCAATTAATTCCACGGAAGAAAGGATGCTGTTTGATTTCAGTGGAACCATGTGTTGATCCTAAACGGTTTGCAGGGTCCCTATGCAATAATCCATGTATCAACTGCCTTGCTGTGAGGCTTACCTACAGAAGCACAAAGTTCAATCAAAGAGCTGGGATGTATAAACCCATCTTATTCCAAGTAAATAAACAATACAAGTGCAAAACTATCAACTTAGAAACTCCATAAACAGTAAAATCATTAAATTATAGAGCTATTTTTTCAATCATAAAAACCCCAAGCCTAACTGTTTCTTCCATAAATCTTATTGTTTACATACAGATTTTCCCAATAACTCAAATGGTGCTAGTTTTACTCAGAAGGAATATGATAAAATGGGATGCTTGTTTATTACCGGAATGCTTCTAGGAAAAGTGAGATCTTTGCGCAGGATGTTGGCAAATGTTTTCTGCCTATTCTTTCCCCTGAAAGGTGTGCGCCCATAAATCATCTCATACAACAAAATACCTGCATTTTAAATGCAACAGAACAGTAAGGCCCATCAAACAGAGACAGGCTAAGTTAGAAGGGAAAGAAACAAGGAAAAAGGTAATCAGAGCAGAGGTATTCTGCCAAGTATGTGAAAGAAAATAGCAGAGCCAAACTGTGAATCTGAGTAAGAAACCCTGGTCATGTGTATGGTGCCCTCATCTGAGGTGGAACCACTCCACCATGTGTATTGTGACTTCCCATTTACAAATACTGGCCCTTGATTTCTCTAGGATTTCCTTAAATTTCTTACATATATAAGGGTAACATGAATAAATAGGTGAACCCATTTCAGGCTACTGTGCATCAAGGAGTTCAAACCCATCCCAGCTCAACAGCAAATGTGACCTCTATAAAAGATATCAGGTCATTAGATAGCTAAAACCATAAATCATTAACCAAACAATCAAGTCCAAGGCCCAAGAAACATCGACCGCTCAATGAAATTTTTTTTGGGATAGTTAGGCCCAAGGAGAGTTGAAGTCACAACCTCTTAATTGATAGGTTTTTGGTGTTTGCCAACCGAGGCACCCACATGGGGTTATCAATGGACTTCTAAAGTCCCATCAATGAAATCTTCAACATGAAATTATGAAATTATGATATGCTTACCAAGAGCCCACCAATCAATAGCACTACTATGGCCCGCACCTGTAATAATTTCCTGAAATTAAAACTCCCAATGAGAATTCTTAAGACACAAGCCAGTGCTAACCATTATTAGTGTATGAATATAAAGATGCACAATCCAAGAGAAACTATTACTCATATTATCATTTTAACTAACATGTAAATGAATACTTCAAAATATGCAGCTTGTATTTTGATTGATTATGTAACTCTAATCATAACAGGCATGTTCTGAAGCACCCTGATTAAAAACATCGAAAGACTGATACAACAACAAAACTCAGCCTTATCCCAAACTAAATGGGGTTGGCTATATGGATCTGTAAGAATGTAAAATAGTAATAGAATTAAAAAGAAAGAGAGTAAGAGACATAGCAACATCAAAGAAACATCCACCTAGAAGGGATTGGCTACACGGATCTTTGCCCTCCAAACAGCTCTATTTGAGGTCATACTAGAGTCAAGACTGATAGAGGGAAATTATATGAAGATAGAGCAAGGCGATAAAACTCAGAGTAAATATTAGAGTGCTCAAAAAGAGTGAGAGAGATGATTAAAATCACATAGGGCAGAGAGCAACAAAATGACCTGTATTTATCAATCACTCAATAAGTTATATGACCAAACTACTTAAATATGATACAATACATCAGCACAAATCATATGGTGTATCAGCACTTATACTTCTAACCAAAAAAATTAGCACCTATACTAACAATGAACTAGAAAGTACATTTTTAATAACCATATTAGAAGACTGTATCACAGATACAACTATACAAGTGCTTTCCACCTCTACGTCATCATCACCTATTCATATTGTTTTCTGAAAATTTTCTGCAGAAATAATGTTCACAAGTCCAAAACTGAAAAAGTACAACAACCAAATCACTTTCACGAACATTATAACAATGGAGAAATTACAGCTATGAAGAAGATATTCAAAACATAAAGATCTTCTATGAAAAATTGAATGCAACCAGAAAACAGTTTAAAAGCTTCGTTTCTTTTTCTTTTTTCCTCTTTAAAAACGAAGGGCTGCATGCTGGAACAAATAAATGACAGTTTACATGTAACTAGGTCTAATCAAAATGGCAAACTCAATAAATATTTACCACCAACCCAAGCGTTGAACTTCAAGTTATTCAGACATAGAGGACTGCTAGGCTTAAAAGCTTTGAAAAGTATAGCTTGTGAACTTTAAATGTTTGCCAAACAACTTGGCGACTCGGGTGCTTCTGTTGAATATACAGGTCACACAGTACTAAAAACAGACCATAACACTTTCAACACCACCCAAAGTCCCTGATGGTAGGTATCATTACAGAAAGGGTTGTAAGTCCACCATTATGCTTGGAGGAATACCCGATCTACATTTCATAGGTGACAGCTCTTATTGTAAAGAAAAAAGGGCGACATAAGCACATAAGATAGTGAATGTGAATGTCAAGATATGAGTCATGAGTTGGGAGTTTGTCCCAACCTGATATAGTTGTTTTTATCCTTTCCAAGTTAGACTAGGTTTCTTTAGTATTGTTTCCTGTTTATACTACAACTGTATTTTGTTACACAGGTTATAAATAAAGGAATTTCCCATGATAGACATACAGACTGAATCTATCGTGGGTTCAGAAAATTCTCTCTTTCTCTTTTCTCTCCTTTCTCTCTTGCAGTTACTTGTTACAGATACTTGGGTTTGTCACGTGAGCAGGGAGGAAGAAGAGAAGAGAAAGAGACACACAGACTGAATCTATCGTGGGTTCAGAAAATTTGCTCCTCTCTTCTCTCTTCTCTCTCTTGCAGTTAAACTGGTTACAGATCCTTGGGTTTGTCAAAGTGACAATGTAGAAACCACGAACTGGCCCCTATGTGAGCAGGGAGAAAGAAGAGACGAGAGAGATCTTGAAGCAAGAAAAGAATGGAACCCTAAAGCTCATAGTAGGAATCAGAATGACCTACCATGAGCCTAGGTCCACATATTTATTATATCTGAAAAAGGGGGAAATTGCAACTACGGACAGTCTAGTATAATTACAAATAAACCCACACAACAATAAGGACATAATATAAAGCCCCATGCTACACTGTTTAACACTGCCCCTCAAACTGGAACATATATATCCCCACGCTTGGAACAAATACTAAGAAATGCACGCCTAAACAAGGCCTTGGTGAATATATCTCCATGTTGATTGCCAGAATTAACACACGGAGTAGAAATCAGTTTCCACATAACAACATTCCCCACAACATGGCAATCAACCTCAATGTGTTCAGTCTGCTCATGGAAAACGAATTAATAGCAATATAAATAGTATCTTGATTATCATAATACATCTCCATAGGTTTAGTGAATGAAAAACCTAGCTCCTGAATAAGAGGTTTCAGACACATCAGTTTGGCTGCAGTATGTGCAATAGCCCTATACTCAACCGTTGCACCCGACCGAGTCACTGTAGCATGTTTCTTACTCCTTTAGATAACAAGATTACCACCAACAAAAGTACAGTATCTAGTAGTAGAACTGCAATCACCATCAACACAGCCCAGCCAACATCAAAATAACCCACAATATTAGTATGACCATGACGTTGATAAATAAGAACTTTCCCGGGATCACGTTTAAGATATCTAAAAATGAGACATGCAACATCCTAGTGAACCTAAATTTCGATGAACTGACCAATAATGAATGAAATGTTTGGTCAAGTAACGGTCCGATAGAATAAGTTCCCAACCAAGCCGCATATACTGATATCCACAATTTTTATTATGAACATCCTCCATCTGAGTATTCCCTAAATCCTTCATCTGAAAAATGTTGATGTAAATACACCTTGACATCTTCAATCCCAAAAAGGTCATTAATACAGATAATACAATCATCAACATAGTAACATACACAACAAAGAATAACAAACTAACCACATTGGAACCATGATGACAAGCAGATACAACCAAAGAAGCACCATGTGAGCCTATAACCACCAATAACCTTACTAAATTTATGAAACCAAGCACGAGAGGACTGTTTGAACCCATAAATCGCCTTATGAAGATGAAAAACCTTTTATGCATTCTCCCCTTGAACAACATACCCAGGAGGTTGGTCCATATACACTTCCTCAAGATCACCATAGAAAAAAGCATTTTTGATAGTAAGCTGAAACAGAAGCCAGTTAAGATTAACAACCAAGTACATAAGTACACGAACAAAGTTAAGATGAGCCACTAGGTAAAAGGTCTCAAAGTAGTCTACTCCATAAGTTTGTGTAACCTTTAGTAACCAAGTGAGCTTTCAACCTCCCAACAGATCCATCAAGAATACATTTAACAGTGTTAACCCAACAACACCTCACAAGCTCCTTTTCTGGGGGTAAGTTAGTCAAGACCAAGCTTGACGAGTCAACAAGGCATCCATCTCTACATCCATAACATTCTTCCCACCAGGATGCAACAATACTTCTTGGTACTTGTTAGCATGGTTCAAGAACTTGAGCGAAGCATGCGAAATTTAGCATGCTTCGCAAGTATCGACCCATGTCGAAACGAAACTTTAGGGGATTTTAAAAAATACCTGTTTGAAACATGGGAAATTTCGACCTTCTTTTGTGTATTTTTTCTCCCAATTGTGGGAAACTTGGGGAAACAGTAGAGATTTTCATTTTTGGGCACTTATTTATGCCAAATATCATTTAAGTAAATGTTATTATTCATAAATAAGAAAATCCCCCTATTTGAATCCAATAAAAATAGTTTAAAAATCAAACTCCTAAACGATAAAAAGTCAAACCCCCAGTCCAAGAACAAAAACTGAATTTTAGTTATAGGGGCGATTTTCAACTTTTAAATGCTAGGGTTTTTCTCAGTTATGAAAATTTTATAAATCCTATAATGTTAAAACATTGCTAAAAACCAAAAGTCCGGTAAAATAATCCTTTGTTTTGATATCCCTAACATTATTTTCATTCAGGCGATTTTAACAACATTAGCGCATTTTAAAAAAAGTTTGACCGGGGCATAACTATGTCATTACAACTCAGATTTAAGTAATCTTAGACTTGTTAGAAAGCTGGTTTTATGTTATACCTAATACAAAAAGTATCATATAAAAATAAAAATCATTTGACCAGTGAAACTTATTATAGAACAAAAGCATTTCTCTAAATGTTGATTAACTTAATGTTGATTTTTTATGATTTGATGTAGCTAAATGTTGATTTTAATGACTTGATGTGGCTTAATGTTGATTTTTTATGATACAAAGTATAAATAGCTTACTAAATAATGTTAGAAACGATAACATGCGTGCCTTGAGGGTAGTGAATCACTACTTGGATGGAACCGCCTAGACACTCTACTTGGAATTAAGTCACTACTTTCGAGTGTTGAGTAATTGAGTCACTACTGTTAAGTGTTGATAGATAACTGTTGATGATAAAATATTTTTATCTATTTTGGATCATTTGGATTATGTCTCATGTTTTAATGTAGAATGTAGACTATATATAGTCATTATGTAGTGAAGTTCAAAATTTAAGCCAACAAGTCAGCATAATGATTATCGAACCTTTGGTTTACCACGCAAGACTTTATGTGTTTTTTTTTTAATGAAACTAATGATGTGAATGTGTTAGAAATGTTTAAAATAGGTTGTACACAAAAAATAGACAAAAAAAACACTATTTAAGGGCCGAAACCTAAGTTTCCATCATACCGGGAAAAATTCCCTGGTACTCTTGAAATTTCCCAGATTTCCACCGAAATTTCAGCCTCCCCAGAGGTCGAAACCCGATACCGTGAGCCTTGCTTGTTCGGCACACAAGGACAAAACAAAGTTGCGATGTAAAAAAGGAAGGTGAGAGAGATAATAACAAACTTAGATACCGGATAAGCAATATCAGACTTTAGAGTACAAGTTCGAATACCTTTTCGAAGAGCAACTAGAAAGTAAGTGGAGGAAGAAGAATCCCTATGCAAGGAGTTTGATGAGGTAGAGGATGGAAACGAAGGATCAGCTAAATGAGAAACTGTAGCAGTGGATGTAGATGGCAGAAGTTTCAATTTGCTGAAAACATTAAAGTAATTAATTTAGTTCATCTCATAATGGAGAGACAAATTGAGACGACCCAAGAATACGGCAAGTACAAGGGGGTTTGGGAGATTGGTAATGGTGTGCAAATTTTAGTCTCACATCGCCTAGGGAGAGATTACTAGGTTGGGCTAGTTAATAACCTCTCGTCTCCTTAACATGGCACAACGCGTTTTAAAGCCTTGAGGCCTATAGGCCAAAGAGGACAATATTGTACAAGGTTAATGGGGTTGGGGCATTACATAAACTGACTATCTCTAGATGTATAAGCAAGATTGGAGTCGGAAGGTGACACTGCTATAAACATTTGATCAGATGTAATAGTATTAGCAGACATCCGCTGAGTCCACTTGGGTTTACTATGCTTCGGATAACATGTATCAATAATATGATTAATTTTTCCACAAGAAGTACACTGACGTACACCTTGGTTAAGTTGTTGTCCTCCGCTTCTACCACCACCACCACCACAACCTCGACCTTCCCTGAACCTTGACCTCTAGTAAGAAAACCAGCACCACAGCCACAACCACCACTATTTGAAACAAAGCTGAAAAATCCTTGGAAGAGGATGGCTCAGATTTGTTGAGGGAGGGAGACAAGGCACAATGGGTTGAATATGATAAAATGCCTCATAGAAGGTATCTTCTCTCCTACAAGAATCTGGCTTTTGATTGAAAGCAAGTCAGTATCTAACCCGAATAAATATTTAGTGACAAGAAACTCTACATACTGAAATTTTAGGAATTTGAGGTTAGTAGACAAAGGCTGGTGAGATTAAGCTCCTCCTACATGCCCTTGAGTGCGCACTATAATAGTCACCCACTGATTTACCGTTCTGTTTAAAGGAAAACTCTAGGAAAGTCCTTGGTGGAGGGTCCTTGATAGCCCTAGAAGCTTGCAAAAATCTGATGGACAGATTCCCCAGTTATAGGGAATCTCAATCTGTCCAAAACCCTAGAAAAAAAAGGGGGGTATATGGACAGCAATAACCATCAGAAATTTAATGGAATATGCTTCGTGTGCTTCATAACTTTGATGTAGACTCATCTTCCACGCCCCACAGTGATTTATGCGAGAGAAACAAACAGGCAACATTTATGGAAGAGACCCTAGTTTATTTTCATGTAGTTACCAACTAGGGTTCCATAGAATAGATATGGAAGCATAGGTTGCTGCAAACCACAAAGGGAAATCACTAAGAGATAACAAAACAGAGAAGGAAAAATAAGGACTGATACCATGTGACAATGTAGAAACCAGGAATCAGACCCTACATGAGCAAGGAGAAAGAAGAGAAAGAGTACAATGAGAGAAAAGAAGGGAACCATAGAGCTCATGGTGGGATTCAGAATGACCTAGAATGAGCCTTGGTCACATATTTATTATACCTAAATAAAGGGTTCATTACAACTATGGACAGTCTAGTATAATTACAACTAAACCCACGCAACAATAAGGACATAATATGAACCCCACGCTACACTGCTTAACAGTGTTCAATTAGTAACTTTTTCCAATTTATTTGGATTTAAACACAAAGTAAGGCAAAGTTCTCATAACCTTAAACTGAAATATGATCTATATTCTATAATACAATAAGTCAGGCTCAGATGTATTGTCATGTATTTACTTCTCATTTTTTTTTAATAGTTTTGCCATTTTGAAACAGTAATGTAGTACCAGCATGGGACGAACAAACATGTAATGAACAAACAAGAATTGCTTCTGGATTCTCTTAGGTGTTTCTTCAAGAACCTCATAGAAACTGAAATATGTATTTATAAGTTTCTAACTGGACATACAGGTTAAACAAGAAACATAGTTTCTGCGAACATTCAGAGTGAAAGAAAGTTTTGTCATACCGGAGCAATATACTCTTCAGTTCCAACAAATGAATTTGACAGCGTAACAGGTTCTGCAACAAATGTTGGAGGTGGCTGACTCCTAGATCTCCTAGATCTTCTCTTCGTAGGCTTAGGAGTCTGTATAACCTGCCACAAATAATAAAATTTTGTAAAACCACACACAAGCATCAATTCCTATTTCTAGCCTCTGCTAGAGGCTCATCAAGGAAAATCTACTAAGGCTCAAATCTCCGTACACATTCAGATGTTCAAACAGAAGAATGGAAGGAAAGGATGGATGCAAAGAGTAATATGTGATTCAAGGAGATGATAGTTAATAAGATAAAAAGGCTGTTCACAATTTGAATGTTGAGAAGAGATGCTTAATATTTTTATTCGACATCTAAACCGAAGTGTAGCTAATCTCAAACACAATTGATGTATGATCAAATACCAAATTATTATAAACCACAGTTGGATGGAGCGGAATCTTTGTAGATGAACCTCCAACTCTCGTTCTTTAAAATGATTTGGAAAGCTATCTTTTCTGACATCAGCTCCAAGCTCCATGTTCTCCCTCACCAGCCTGTTAGGGACTCCCAAAGGAATAAGCTTATTGTTGTGTCATGCTCTGTTATTTAATTCTCCGAACTATCAAATGATTCGGCTGAACAGAATTATGCCAGATTATACGAGCTATTCTGTCCAAATCCGAACAGAAAATAAAAAATTGGAAAAAAAATCATGGATTTTATGGATATTTTTTATAAATGCGAATAATTCTGCCGAATCGAACTAATTACGAATTATTTGGTTACCTTGAAAACCCAGTTTTAAAACCCTATTTTTTTTTTTTTTTTTTTGACCTTTAGGTTTAATCGGTAATACCGTAATAGAGTAAAGGGTCCAAAATTTGATCTCCAAGTTCCAAGTTCCCAACTGAGGAAAGAGAAACTAAGAGGTGGAGAGCCGAGGGTTACAGCCACCGATGCAACACCTCTGGAGGTGCAACTCCGACCACCTCTGCAGGCATTCAACTCTGAAAGTCTGAGACACTGAGAGCCCGAGAGAGAGAGGCCCTCCATCGCTGCAAAACCAAAAGCCCACGCCCTTCAGTCTTCGAACGTCTCGAACCAGACAAGAAAACAGATCTCCCCCGATTCAAACAAACAAATCACATCGTTATCTGCTCTCTTTAGCTTCATTGCTCATCACCCCCTTTCTTCTATTATGGGATTTTGAAGTATAGAGATAATAGAATAAAAATTAGTGTGCTTCAGTGGTTTGCGTTGCCTATTTATCTTCTTAATTTATAGAATAAAAATGAGGTATTTTCAGGCGATCTCGAATCTCGATTTTTGATCACTTCTCATCCTTTTGATCTCTAGCTCAGTTCCTCTCTATAAAATTTGAGTATTGATCTGAATTTGGTTTTCCCATTTCCCACTATTTTGAAAGAAATCAGGATAAGGGATTGAGTTGGTGAGAGAAATGGTTAGTGGGATAGTACTCATTAGGGCTTTCACAATCAGTAGAGTTTCATTGTCTTCTTCAATGGCCATTAAAAGTAAATCAAGATAGAAATCATTTTTCTATCTTTTATTTTGGGTGTTTACAGAATACGGATTAGGAACTAGTTATGGATGCTTTATTTTTTATTTACTCTAACCTGCTATCTCCAATCCTTGCATCTGAGAAAGAATGGCAGAGATTAGGAACTTTAAAATAGAGAAATTTGGATTTCCTACTCTTCTTTCTCAGATTCAATGATTTACAGTGATTGTTGGATTGATCCTTTTAAGAGTGTATCAGTTTTTAAAAGTTATTAATCTGAAGCCTTACCTGAATGATTTTATCAAGAGAGTAGCCATGAAAGAGCTAAATGAGATTTTTTTTTCTACTGCATATGTTTACTCATAAACACTTAACCTAAATTTCAATTTGTTCAAGCCTGAGGATAAGGATAAGAAAAAAAATTACCAACTTACACCAATTGACAAAAGAAATTCCAATTGAAAATTTTTGATTGATCAGTCAATACATTATCTTGATGCAAATTGTAATGTTTTTCCTTTTATCATCAGCCTACAATTTACATTGATCACATGTAAAATGATTTTGCTGGCTAAGATCTTCAGCAGGGACACCCAAAATACTTTGTAATGCAACTATTTATGTGGTTTATTTGTTTGTTCATATGAAATGATTTATGTTCTGATATTCAAATTTGAAAGTGCAGCAGTCATATAAATGTGATAGTGAAAGTTAATTGTTTTATCTACCAAAAAAAAAATTTAATTAATTGTTTGATAATATAAAACAGATACAATAAATTACAAAATAATATCTGAATTTTTCGCCCAACTTTTGTCTTAGTAAAAGAATAATTCCCAAATTCGGATTTTATTTTTCCCACTTTTTTGACCGCTTTTTTGACCAAACTCATAAACTAACCAACCAAAAAATTCTTCCGAATAATTCCCGAATCCGAATTGCTAACTAGGGTGTCATGGGGTTTTCCCTCCACTACCATCCTTTCCCTTGACCCACCCCCACCCCGTTGATGTAACAGTTTGGTCTCCTGCTTTTTCGTTTGTCTTAGCTTCCATTTCTAGCTTGCTCTGCTGCCTTTGGGGGGCTTCTCTAGCCCTTTTTTATTTTTCCCTTCGGGGCTGTATATTCCTCCCTCCCCCCACCCCTCTTTTCCTCATGTTAAGAATTATTCATTCACCAAAAAAAAACCCACCAAATTATTACCGACAAAGATCAACAAAGAAGCAAGAAAATTTTAATTATGTGAGGTCAAGAGGTTATAAGATATGGTTGAAGTTTAATACAAAACTCATAACGGATAACGTAGCCAGTGGTGAGGTCTACTCTCAAACGGAAGGAGGTGAGTTTCACAAGGAAGTGTTTAACAAAAGGGACTCAAAGATTCAGTGCTGGAAAGAAAATTGCATTGAAAATCACTAAGTAAACCACAAGAACAGAATGATAAAATGAATAAGGTATTCAAAGATGGAACAAGTAAGAAAGAAAGGAATAAAACATCCCACTGCGAGAATCCTAGGGTTTCCAAGCATTTGGCATGCATTAGAAAACCCAAATTTTAGGAGATCCAATTACATCCACCATGACTCAAGACTTCAAGAAAACCAAATTAAATCCAAAGGACTAAATTACTACCAAAATTATTAGCCATGGTTCAAGGAATCGGAATTGGAATCGGAATTGTAATTGGAATACTGGAATCCAACCAATGTGGACCAACTCACACAACATATTATTGCAGTATGGAATCATCACACACTACAAATTGAAACAAACTTGATACAAATACGCACCACCCGTGGGGGGATCCATACCCATCTAGGGTTCCGGACAGAGATGAACCAGATCCATATTGGTTTTGGGTCTAGTAGGATTTTAGTAATTTACCTTATTTAGGAAGATTGTCTTTGATATTATTTTCTTCACTTTATTTTTGCAATTTAGGTTCACGTAGGATCCTCTTTTTTTTCTTTTTTCTTTTTTTTGTGTGTGGTAGAGCAAATCTGCCTTTGCTAAACATGAAAGAGGAATGGCAAGGGGAAAGAGAAGAATTAATGGGGAAGGATGGGATGGGATCCTTCAGCTCTAATACCAAGTTGATGGAGGGCCGGTAAGGGTAGGGAAGAAATCCCTAAGAAAACTTAGAGTTGCAGGGGAGAGAGGGGAATCGCACAAGAGAAGAGGGAGTGGAAGGAAGCACACTGCCAAAGGCTGCCAGGCCATGCAGGCACACATTCAAACCAATTCTTAATTCATTCTTCAACTCTGATTTTGTCTATCGGTTACAACCAAGTTTTTAGGAAAAATAAAAGACATACAAATAGAAACTCAACTGAAATAAGAAACTACCCTAAGCAAGGAAACAAATTATAAAAAGGAAACAAGCTCTCTAAATCCTACGTGAACCTAACTTGCTAAAATAAAGTGAATAAATAAAATCAAAGTCAATCATCCTAAATAAGGTAAATTCCTAAAATCCTACTAGACCCAAAACCACTATGAATCTGGTTCATCTATGTCTGGAGACCCATATGGGCATGGATCGCTCCACGGGTGTGTATCTGCATCAAAACCAACAAGAAGCCCCTCATGGAGTAAACCCATTATCCAACACTAGTGCTTCAAATACACTTTCCAAAGCACTCTAAGCTCATGAGTTCCCCTTTGGAACTCTGGTGGTTCAATTAGCACCATGCAAGGATCTCCCTACTACTTTGTAACCAAGTTACTTGGTTGTGGCCATGACCAAGTGCTCTTTGAAACAATACCAGAGAAAGGATAACCAGTAATAACAACATAGAACAAGAGAGAAGAGAGGTGTGTGTGTGTGTGTGTCAATCAATAACAAAACAGCAAGGACTCTGCAGTCATCGCTGAAGTAGAGAATTCATAGGAGCTCACTAACACACCGACTATACTAGCTAGAAATACAATAGAACTAAACTATACACTACCGCAACTAAAAACTAAAGACTACACAGGGGACTGACAATAATACCCCTGCGGTATATTACAACCATATAACTTAACACTCTTCGACTTAACACTCTTCGTATAGCAGGGTTTTCCTATCAAAAGAGGAATCAAACATAAAATAATACAGGAGACTTACCTTCTACCAAAAAATATATATGAGATTTACCGAAAAGTATCCTAGAATTAGAAGTACAAATAACCTATAATAGGAAACATAAACCAGGAATACTCCATATAGTGCATCAGTGCATGTCTGTCTAATAAAGTATATAAAATTTTAAAATGATAATGGGACAACATACTTCGGGTTGACAAGATGTCAAAAATGATAAATCAAAGTCAGTCAATACAATATGCCCATCCTTTTGGAGTAACAGGTTTTCAGGCTTTAGGTCCCGATAAATAATTCCTGTATTGAGCAGAAACAAAGAAAAAGGAGTTAATATAACAAATTATTAAATTAATATCTTGAGCATGGAACGTATAAGTTATTAGACTCAGGTGAAGCTTGCAAAATCATATTAGCCATGCATAACTTCATCCAAGAAATAACAACCATGTTTTTGGTGAAACAAGCCATTATACTACAGTAAGTTTTCACTCAGCCTCCACTTAGAAGTTATAAACTCACTAGCTGTTCCCATTAAAGAAACCCATCACTTTATTAAAACCCTTTTCTCTCTCAGTAAAAATATCTCCAAGCAACATACTGTCCAGGGTTCAAAGGGGAAGCAGCTGGTCCATTTCCTCCCACCTTGTTTTCTATGGTCTTTCCACTTTATATGATCGTTAATGTCCATGCCAGATGTGGGGCTGTTATGTTGTTTTTCATTTGGTTGAGTCAGTTTCAAGGAGGTTGGTTGTGTTGCATTGTTTTCTCCCTGGAAGTGGGGGTTTGTAGGGAGACCTCTCCCTCTCCGATGCACTCCCAATGCCAAAGCTCCAAGTTAGGATTTAGGATTTAGGATCAAGAAAACTGCAGAAATATGCCTCAACTAGAGTAACCAGCAAACACAATTGTCAGGGTGTCTAGGTGAGGCATTGGAGGAAGCCTAAACATCCACTGTTCTTTGTCTGATTGCATTCCCACCTCCCTAGAAACTTCGGTTTCTCATATTGTACCTCTCCCATTAATTTCTATAATCTATTCCTGTCGCCAATCAGCTATATCATTTTTCCCATAGAAATCCTTCTTTAAATAAAGTTGGCATAAGCCATACTGAAACTTCATTTGAAATAATTAGACATCAGGATGAAAAGTTGTTCTTTTTGGTAATTACGTGGACAAGAGATTAAATTAACAAATGAAGAACTAATTTTTTGTTAAGGTGCCAAACTAAATAGCATGCTGTATATACAGTAATTAACAGGATATATACAAGCATGTACAAAAAATCGAAATCCTAAAAGAAATGGTGAAGTGAGAAGTTGTAACCTTCCTTTGATAGAAAAACCCTGCTATGTTTATTTCCCAAAGGTTATTTAATGTAGAGTTTTGAAAATA
Organism: Macadamia integrifolia; assembly: GCF_013358625.1. NCBI lineage: Eukaryota > Viridiplantae > Streptophyta > Magnoliopsida > Proteales > Proteaceae > Macadamia > Macadamia integrifolia. The sequence goes on along the minus strand of NC_056563.1, from coordinate 31,929,565 downwards.
ACTTAAAAGTGATTTATTATTATGTCATTATAAACATTTTTACATTTTGCAAATAGGTATGTGAAATGACAGGATTTCTGTCACTAAAAAAATGTGTTATACTGAGAGGGAAAAAAGATAAGGATACGATTTTTTTTGGTCAACCTTGGTGACAAGAAGATTTTCCCTACATATATAGAACATTATAAAATGGTGGAATATATATATATATATATTTTTTTTTTGGTTAAGTCAAATGTTTATGATTTAAAAAAAGAGCCTTTTATACAGCGCAAGGCCTTGCAAAAACATACACAATAACATGATTGACCAAAGAAGACCACTACACTCTCTGGATGTTAGTAGCAGTTCAGCCATTAAACTCTTTATAATTGGATTTCCAAATATGGATTTTATGTTATAACCTTTTTACAACTCCAAGCACTTCCATCAAAGGTCGTATTTTTATCCTCCTTCCGTATTATATGGCAGACATGCATTATCGGAAAAGCACCTCTTATGTTTAAGCTACAGTTAATGTCCAGGATTAAACGGAAGCAACTAAACACAAGTAACGTAAATAGACTTCTGATTAAACTAACACACAGCAAGTCCCTAAGTGAGAAGAGTACCTAAACAATGAAGATATTCTAATCCAACTACTACTTCTGCGGCATAGAACCTGGAGAAGTAACATCATTCAAGTTAATGTCAGTATACAAATACAAGAAATAACTTTTAAGAATCTGTTTACGAAGAAAAAAACCCCACACCTTGGAGTAAAATAATAATAATAATAATAATAAGCATATATTAAAATATTTATAATTCTACAACAAATAGTGTAATAACATAAAACATGCCAAACTAATTTAGTTGCAGCTTCTGTTCAATATGAGAGAAAGTATCAGATGCATTAATAGTGAAGATGATAAAGTATTATTATGTATTAAGGATATTAAAGAGAGATGGAAAAACTATTTCTACAACTTCCTAAATGAAAAAAATATAAGTAATGATGTTTTAGAATGTTGCAATAACCTTCATGCTTAGATATAGATGAAAAACTAAGGTGTTTGAAGTAAATGAAGCTTTAAAGAAAACATAGGTCCAGATGGTTTTCCAATAGAGGTGGGAAAGAGCTTAGGAATCTGTGGAATAACTTGGATAACAAACTGTTTAATAAGATTGTGAGCACAAAAAAAATGCCACATGAATCAAGAAGCATTGTGGTTCCATTTTATAAAAAAAAGGGTGACATTCAAATCTGTAATAACTATAGAGAATAAGACTAATGAGTCATACTATGAAATTATGGGAGAGAGTAATTGAAACCCACCTAAGACCAGAATCTAATAAATTGGATAATCGATTTATCTTTATGTCAAGTAGATCAACCACAGAAGTTACTCGGTAGACTAATCAAAAGATTTAGAGAATGTAAGAGGATCTTCATATAGTCTATATTGACATAGAAAAAGCAAGATCTTCATATAGTCTTCATTGACATATAAAAGCTTATGATAGAGTCTCTAGAGAGTTAATTTAGGGAGTTGACTAGAGACATTCAAGATTAGATCCCTTGGGTGTATGCTTTTTGCCAATGATATTGTTTTGGTGCATGAAACAAAAGCAGGAATAAATGAAAAGTTGTAATTATGGAGATCAACTTTGGAATCAAAAGGTTATAAAATAAATAGAACAAAAATAAAGTATATGGTGTGTAAGTGTAACTTTAGTAACAATAGGACTGAAAATGAGGTGGTGAAAATTGATGATAAGGAGATACTGCAAAGTGAAAATTTTAGGTACCTAGGTTTATTTATAAATAAAGGATATATTGAGGATTATGTTGAACAAAAAAAAAGGGTGGATGAATCCGATGAGTGGAGGAGTACGTCCGGAATATTTTGTGATCAATGTATTCTTTTAAAACTCAAAGGAAATTTTCATAGTACAGTTATACGACCAAAAATGATGGATGGAGTTGAATGTCAGGCAATGACGAAACAATGTATCAATAAACTTAGTGTAACTGAAATGAGGATGTTGAGATGGATGAGTGCTAAAACTAGAAAAAAAAAATAATAATAATTGGACAAATTTTAGAGCTAATTTAAGAGTAGCTTCAAATTCATATACATGATAAGTTACGAGAAAGTCGTTTGAGGTGGCACAGACATGTGCAATGGACACCTTTGAATGCTCCAATATGGAGGGCTGATTTGATTTAGATTGAAGGAGCTAAAAAAGCAGGGGATAGGTCTAAAGTCAAAGAGAAGTGATGAGGGAAGGCACGCATAGCTTAGGACTGGTAACAAGTATTACTTTGAATAGGGTTGATTGGAGAAAAAGGATCCATGTAGCTGCCCCATATAATTGGGATAAGGCTGAGTTGAGCTTCTTCTTTTTTTTCATTCAATATTACAATTTCATATTTATGTTCCTAGTCCAAATGAAATCAATCTGATGAAATTAGACCAAATAAGTTGATGAGTAAAGGAAAAATTCTCTAGTTTAGATGAATAAAAAGTTCCCCTACCCAAGGGCGAAAGCATCTAGTGGGGAAAGAAAGCATGTGAATTTTCCAACAATGCATAAACGATTAACAAGTTATTTAGGCCTATTAGCCAACACAAAATTCCACATAATTTGATTTAATCATGAAATTTAACAACAAATAGGAAATCAACCAGTGACAACTAGATAGATTTGTAGCATACAAATGGAATTGAATCTCAAATATAATGTTGATATGCAACGAGGATACCTCGCAGATTCTTCTTTAAATATCTTCAATGGCTGCTTGTCAAGTAAGGCAAATAACTCCCCACCAGGGCAAAAGTCCGTAATCAAGCAAACATGTGTATCAGTCTGAGGAATACAAGAAGCACTGGCAGTTGGTACACTTTCATTGATAAAGAGAAAATTCTCCCAGAATGAATATAGGGCTACAGTAAATACTCAACCACATTGCTAAGCAAATCAGGGTTAGAAACAAGAACTCAAATGAAGCATAAATTAAACAATATAAAAATCACAGAATTTCAACCTTCCAAGACCAGTTATACCTCATTAAATTTAAAAAAGGGAGGGGGGGAATCAATATCCATGAGATTTTGATTTTAAAAATTCATCATCCTCTAATATCTACGGGAGATACACATTTTGAATATTCATAAAAATGATGTGCCCACGGTAACCTAATGGCTGACTCCCATCAAAAAGCTTGCTTTGGTTCATCAGCCAAACAGGAAGCCAGGGCTTGGATCAGAAAATTTGGATTATCGTCTAATCGATGTCTATATCCCAGGCCATTGGTAGCCAGAAAGACCAACCAAACGGTTATCATTCAGTCAAGAATGTCAAAAATAACTGTTACTATGTTCTGAAACATGACAGCTCATGAATGTCCCCACATCACCAGCTCTAACACAAGCTTATGTGACTCAATCTCAGGTCATTTCTATCCACATGACCCGTTGAAGATGAGAAAAATATGAAGCTGCAACTATAGTTGTCAATGTGTTACCTACCAGTAAGGCAAACCTTGATGCCAAAGGTGACCAGCCCTCATGTATCAAGGTTCCCAGACCCAGAAAAAGGAAACATACCCATCAAAATGGAAAACATAACTGGAACATGGAAACGTACCTGGAATATGCTGGGGCGCCTTGGCGTCGCTTAGGCATCAGAATGCTTTGGCCTTTGCCTTGGCGCCATGAAAACTATGGTTGTAACAACTTAACAGAAAAGACAAGAACACAGGTTCCCTGTGATCCAATAACATGCTTAAGTCCTAATCTTGTCTGGAAAGAAATAGCTGATGAAGCAAATGGCGAGAAAAAATTGGAGGTAGAAAATCTCACTGTAAGAAATGCGACAGAAGAACTCCTTAAGTGCTAGGATTCAAAATCAATACTGGAAATTGATGCCAAAATCAGGGCTCAAAAGTCACTATGAAGAGGAAACTTTAGAACAGAACAAATGAAAGCAATAGAAGTAGCAAGCTAGGTTGAACTAAGGCAATGATTACACTGTAAATTGAGCATAGTTGTCACGGTGTCTAGGCGAAAAGTATGTCAGACTGATGATCACAGACTTGAAATACAAAAGGTTTGAGGAAATGAAGAAACTTCGATCATGTTGGACAGTTAAGAATTATGCCAAAAGGATCTTTTAAAAGACTACGAGATAAAGGAAAATTAAAGTTGCAATTTTCGTATATTGAAAAAAAAAATCCAATCTGATTTCAACCAGTCAGTCTGATTCGGGCTCCAAAGCTATGTATGGGAGCGCCATTAATTGCATTGAGAAACACATATATTCATCATTAGACACAATTTAGAAGGCAACCCAGGGTTGACCATAGTCAGTTCCAGGCTACTAGGCTAGGTTAGAAGGTGTGGATTTCCCAATATGATGAACTTCTTATGTATGATCTCCCACGAAACTATCACGAAGGAAATGTGGCTGGTTAACAGTCTTGTAAGCCTAGATATGGTTTCATCATTAGCAAGATGACAGTGACAAAGATGGGGAAGAAGAATAAAATCTATATGGTAGCATATGTTCCGAATTTTCATACAAAAAGAGTTTTATGGAGGAATAGAATTTGTGTAGCCAACCCCATTTAGTTGGGAAAAGGCTTATTAGCCGAGCTGAGTTATGTGAGTAAAATAGAACAATCTGTGGTAATAATTTTCCACAACTCTACACCAAATTCAATTCTGTTTTTTTGTAATACATGAGGTGCCGCTTACCTATGCTTTCACAGTCTACAAATATAAGCCTCAAGTTAAAATCATATCAAGTAGGACAGTAAGCACATTATTCTCCGTAGTTACAGCACACATAAATTAAACAGGGTAAGAAAATGGCTAGACCTGAAAAGAAGTGTATAATGTCGGAAGAAAAGGATGATCCAGTAGTGAAACAATTTCCCTTTCAATGCATGCTCGATGAACCTGCAATAAATTGTGACAATATGATGAACGCTGCAAAACCAAATCTACTGACATAAAGAAACCATATAGATATGCGTGCATGCATGGTAATATGGTATGCCCATCTCTAAAATGGGATTTATTCATCTCACCTGAAAGTGGAGATTATAGTCCAGATAACTAGATTACTGGTTTTTCAATTTTTTCTTATTTCTTATTCACAATGGATTATCTGGCTTTCCCTTTGTTCGCCTTACGTTTTTCTCTTATTCTTTTGTCTTCTTATCCTCCTCCATTTTTAACAAGAACAGTTGTAGTGAAATACATATCAAGGAAGATAGATTGATCATAAGAATATAGATAATTTAAGATTAAAACTACTCAGAAACATCAATTAACATTGTTTATGAAACATTAATCCCATTATTGACTCCGTATAGGCCTTTATGAATGATGCTATTTAAGACCCCAGACTTGTATACTTGCAGAAGGTTGTACTAACAATAAAATAACAAACTCAGTCTTATCCCAACTTAATGGGGTTGGCTACATGGATCCATAAAAAAAAAAACAAAACAAAACAAAAACAATACAACACAAAAATCAAAAAACAAAAAAAAAAAGAAAAAAGTCCAAACAGAATTGGGGGAAGGAAGAAATGAAAAGATAAAAGATGAGAGTAAGAGGAAAGGAGCAAAGCCCAACAAGTCAGGAGAAGCTCAGTTAAATGGGTTGGCTACATGGATCCTTGTCCTCTAATAGACTCTATCCAAGGTCAAACTTGGGACAAGACCAAGACTACGCATGTCATTGCTCACCACTTGCAGAAGGTTGTACTACTATTGTGAAATTTAACTAATCCCCTAGTAATCAGAGAAGTCATGTGCTTCCTCATTGAGTAACCCATGCCTTGGATCCTAAGGTGGTCCATTTGTGAGCAGAGTACTAATGTAGAGGAGACATGGGACATCCAAATCTGATGTAGAACCGGTGCTCCACAATTAAAGGCAATCCTGAATAAGTGGAACAGGCTCTAAGCGACCTAAAATTGGAGTTGGCTAAGATGGAACACGAGAGAGAATGCATGCTGTCTAGGAATAGAGAAAGTGTAAAAGTAAGAGGGAAATGAGGGTTGAGGTGAAATAAGGGTCCTGTGAAGGGCAGATATGAGTTTAATGGCTGGTGAGAGAACTTTCATGAAGGGCCTGAAAACAGGAAGTACAGAAAATCAGTCCAAAGGTGGGGTTTTGATGCTGTGTTAATGAGGCCAATGGCAGACAGGCAGTAGTGGAAATTTCGTGGTGGTAACTTGATGCACCCTGATCACCACCTTCAATAAGTGATGCAGATCATGGTAGAAAGAGGAAGAGCCTGTGGTTGATCTTGGTTCACCTTTTAACCAATTTCTGGTCCTGGTTCAAGCCAGGGTTAGCTCAGCCTGTGTATGGCTTATATGGTTTATTATATAAAAATATATGGTGGGTCCCTCCTGGAAGATCATGCACGGATCTTGGAATATATTGCTTGGAATATCTTGCTGGAATATTCTTTGGCTGAAGATTTGATTTAGTTTCCGGCCCTATAGTTTATTCTTAGTTTTTAAGTTAATAGCATTTAAGTTATAAATCAGAGTACGGGAACCCTACCCCAATGATGGACTAGTACAAAGAAATTGGTTTTTCCCTTTTGCTGTGAGAGACAATATTGCATGCTGTGACAACATTGCAGCTTGGTGAGATGCCTGGCAAGTGTGGTTGGTCATTTTGTTGATAGAGGGATGCCAAGTCATATCCTTCTTAAATTTTTCTTTTCTATGTAAGGAAAATAAAAAAATAAAGATAAAAGCTTTCCGTTATTGATTTTGTTTGTCCCTATATAATTGATCATGTTGCTCTTTCCCAGGTTCAAGATCCACTTTGCATTAAGAAGATTGGAAGGAAATAATTTCATTCGAACCAATTGTTTTGTCTCGCCCATATGAAATACCATGTACAGGAGGGTACCATGAAAAATAAACACTCTTTAAATGAGGCACCATTATCTCCTGTTTCCAAGGAAGCACCTCATCGCATTATCATAATTCGTATCCAGTGAAGAGTTTTAGGACCTCAGAGACACTCCACACGTAAAACCCAGCAGAGGATAGTGGCAGTGACTAGCCTATGGCATATCTAAATATTCTTGAAGATACCCAATATAGCAGGAATATGGATCCCTTTCTCGGGGAGGACCACCCAGCTTAGAGAAATATATTTCAGACATCAGACCACAAGGCTGTTTAGTTGGCAGCCAAACTTTGTAAACACATACTCCTGTCACCATATGTAAATATTTTAAAATAGAATCGGACAGCTGACAATACAAGGGGGGAAATCCAATAAAGTGGGCCATTGATTGAGTTGGACCTATAAACCTGAAATGTGGGTGATCCCCTGAAATGTGGCTGATCCAAAGGATCACCCATCTATTATATGGCTGGAATGGTCAGATCAATGTCCACATGGTAGAAAAATAGATCTGACCATTCAAGCTTTGCTACATCAACCTCATTAATATCATAACTTATATCCACATGGCTCAAGGAAAGTACATGACCACAACAAGCAGCATTAATAGCATAGCTAAGAAACATCATACATTAACTGAAGCTCAAGAAAAATGAAGTTGCAGTACAAAACGATGTTAAATATCTCCTGCAAAAAATGTACAATTCATATCCTGACAATATTCGTACCTTGTTACGGCTCATCATCATAGATTTGTCCATAGCCTTCATAGCATACAATTCACCCGTTCCATTCAATTCCACCAAATGAACACTGCAAAATAACCCCAATAGTCTAATCAGATACCAAAGATGAAATTCTGTGAATTTGAACAACATTGCATGTACTCTTGGACGATTCAGGTAACTTTCTAATCTATAATACATTGCCCAAGATGGCACCTGCTGTGGAAAAATCTACGATTATAAAGAAAATAGAAGCATTGATAATGGGTGTCTAATGGGGAAAATTTTAAAGAAATGAAGTGGACATCCAACCACACTACTTTTGAACAACGGGATCCCAAAACAAATTCAGAAAATTTAAATCAAATGCATTACTTCATTGGTTATACTTCAAGGAAAGCATTAGAGCATCAGTATTATTGGGATACTGGTAAGTCAAATTGGGAAAACTCTGTAAATATGTATGGATATGCCAAAATCTATGACAAATACATGAATATATTTATTTTGAGAAAATGAAAATTGTTTAGAGCACATTTGACTAGAATGAGGTATAAACAGTACATGTTGCACTTTAGCAACCTATATAACATATTTCCTGATCAGTGCTCAGATCTAATGTAAATGCACTCAATGATTTGAACCTGTAATCCAGAAAATCTTATACCCTCGATCCTACACTACAAGATGGACGGGGGGTCAAGAAGATATTGGCAAAAGGTCCACAACTGACAGAAAAGCTGTTTGAGTGAATAACTACCTTGGGTTCAGATAAATAAAACATGAAAGCAAATAAGCTGCAAAAGAGGAGAGTAAGGGGGAAAAAATAGGTTCGTTAAGCCCTCTCAAGAAGATATTATTATGCATAATATGGAAATTACTGCATAGTTAGGATCATTACGTATTGGTAGTTTGGTACTGATCTTAGCAGCATCTTCTTTACCATCTATCTGATGGAAGTCTTGAAGTTCCTAGTTAGAAAGTTAGTATTGTATTGAACTATTGATGTGTATCATTAGATTTTATATGGAAGCTTTAGTGCTTGCGTCAGGGTATAGTTGATCAACTAAATGGTAATCTCACGCAATAAAGAATTGAAAGTTCCCGAGTTTGATAAGTATTTGCTCATTTACGTAGCAAATTGAAACCTCACGACCAGAAACTGACAAACCTAACCCATGCAGGATCTTAAACAAGATCAATAAATTTTAGATGCAAGAAACAAATCAGAAAAATAAACAGAAAATAGAGAAGAAGGGGGATAAATTGGGTTGAGCCTCTCACTCTTCCCTGGGCCTCTCACACACTCATAGGTCTCTCACCTCACTGTATCTCCCAACAACCATGGCTAAAAAACCAAGCTTTTCATTCATCTAATCATTGCCAATCATCTAAGGGTCGATTACATTATATAGGCCCAAGTATGGAGCCTCACAAAGGGAAGTATTAAAATAGAAAATTAAGCAATTAGGAAACTTAAGAAAATAGAAACTCCTAAACAAGTAACTAAGTTTGCTTGTATTAGTCTACCTAACCAAAAAGGAAAAACAACATACTGTTTTACAAAAAAAAGAAACAAAACTAAAAGGAAATAAATCTTCTAACAACCGTCCACTCCTTGTAGCTTGCTATCCAAGACACCAAAACTATATAAGAAAATAGAAACTAATATATAATGTCCTAAAAACTATTAGCAGCATCTCATCCAAGCCAGCTGTCGATATTGGGCTCCACTGTAGTGTCAACATGAACAGTACCTCGTGAACAGTAACCGCATGAACAGTGTTTTGGCCTTTTTCAATCTTTTGTTTCAATTGAGGTCTAGTGCCCACATCTCTCTGCAGTCTGCAATTCAATCAACTTATCTTAACAGGTACTCATTGAATCCTTATTATTAGATTAGTGGGCTCAAGTTTCCAAAAGGAAAAAGAGAATTTTTTTGATCGTTTTTAAAAGAATATTTTTTTTCCTCCCTCTTTTGAGAACTAGACATACACTAGAAGGTCTAACAATCAGACTAGGGCTTGTGCAAAGTGTATGAGTTGGATTCTAAGGTCTATGGAGGAAAAATCCCGGACCTTCTAAGAACCAACCCACCCAAATATCAACAGAAGAATTTTATTCTTCATTAGAATATGCAGTGGAAAGTAAATCATAGCAACAACGATATACTTCAAATCTGCAGAAATAGAAAAGAACAACTTCAAAACAAGTGACATAAATGTGGCCAGGAACTTTGAACAAAATTAATCATGATAAGGTTGATGATATGCGAGCCATCTTTCTGAAGTAGATAGTCAACAAAAAAATAACACTACCTGCCAGTGTCACCGCAACCCAAAGGTCTTATGGGCTTGAAATGCTTCAGCCCAATTTTTTCACCACGTGAAATGATCTACCAAACCAAGAGAATCCAAAAACTAAGTTTTCAGTAGAGAATAGGTATTTAACATGCCAAAGATACAAGTTATCATTTATATATATTAAAAAAAAAAAATCCAAAAGATGCACAGCCTAATAATGAACATGAAATTTAAAATTCAACTAAAAACAAGTTATAGTTGAACTAAACTTGGAGAAATAGTCATCAAGGCAGAAAGAAAATATCTAAACATGGAAAAAATGAAGAACATTTGAATTTTGTTATTATATGTCTACTGAATTTCTGAGCATAAATTATTCCATGTGAAAAGATAAAAAATTGTAGCTAAACCACCCTCACTAAATTGAGAAGTTGATTAAGCATTGAAAAAGATAGATGACACTGACAAATGACAATCTAACCAACCTCATGTTATACTGGTAAATTAGTGGTAAGGGGGATCCGAGGGCAATGGGTGTTTAAATGACTATTCCAAAAATTAACCTTAAGCAGGCAATTTTAACCCTAACCGGGTCAATTTGAATTTGAGTTCTTAACTCTCAGCAGGAAGATCAAAAAAAGGAAGTTTGTATCAACCCAATGTTGTTGTTGTTGTGATTGAGCAAGGTATTAGAAAATAGCATGTCAAGAACAAATGTGTTACAACAAAAATCAATTAAAAAATAAATAAACCACAATGTCAAGAAGTATCAATCCAAGATCAGATAAATTCTCATCATTTTTTTTTTTTCATGTGAAAGATTAATCTGAGGACCAGCATTAACTCTCAAAACAAATGTGAAGCAAAAGAATTTAAATTTCAATAGACAACCGACTTACACAAGATACACACAAACTTGACATACAGCACTCTTTACATGATCAAAAGCAGATTTATCATGAAAGCACATACATACAAGAAGACACTGAGTATGGATCAGTATGCAGAAACAATGCAACGTTTTCACAAACACTTACCATCTGTATTGCTACCCAAGAAGGACTGTTCTTTTTGTGAGGCCTTGGAAAGACAGGTTGAGAATGGATTGCCCACAGATCTTCTGGTCTCTGAAAAAATTACACAATAGTAAAAGTAAAATCAGCTACAAAACAGGATAGGGGACAATAATTGCCAACAACAAGGAGAGGCATCAATGATTTTACAACTTAGATTTTTAAGTAACATATTTCTTTTGGGGGAGGGAGAAGATTTGATAACTTAATGAAAGCAAATAACAAATGGCAGCATAGAAAAATGAAGAAGGACCAGCACCAGAGAGAACTCTATAATTTCAAAGACAAGATAACTAAGAGATATCGAAACCCTTCTAGAAATAAGTTTTAGCTCACTAGGGCTTAGTGCCATCAATGTCAAAACCTTCAGATCCCAAATGTAACTAATGTATTGACCTCTATCTAAATGTAAGGTTTTGAGTATTAGATGTGCACCTAACAAACTACATACACAAGGTTTAAATGGTTTTAAGTGTAAGAAATTAATTCTAGTTCATGATAAATGACTACAACAATGATAAGAGCACAAGCACCATGAAAAGAAACTAGATCAGCACTTTTTTTAGCACTATTCCAGCTTCACCTGCCTGTTTGAGCCTTCTATTAGGCTTTGAAATGGATCAAAACTTGGGCCCAAGATTGTTAAGGCAGCGCCTTGTTGATGTCGCGTTGATTTTTTTCCCTCCTCCAGCCTAGGGTTGCCTAGACGCCATGACAACTATCATGGGCCTAAACTTGTCCTCCACTGGGCCACACTTGGACTTTGTCAAGCCTAAAGCTGGACAGCCCAGTAACTTGTTTAATAAACGTCCTCACAGCTTTCATCGATCCCCCAAGGATTTCAAAAATCTTTAGTTTATACCTTTAGGAACATGGATTTGTATCAAGTTTGGGAAAGTATATCTAGGAAGTGATAGGACTAATTTGAATTTAGAATTTGCTTTTCCCTCTCCATAAAATCTCCTAAACTTCTCAGTTCAAAATCAGATATGACCCTGAGAACATCTTCTCTTCAGTTCACAAGTAGTTCTATACAGATATGACCCTGAGAATTCCTTCTCTTCAGTTCACAAGTAGTTCTATACTTCTATACTTCTATATACAGAAACTGACAATGGTATGGTATCTTTTTCTTCTTTATGTCAGATGCATACAAATTTGTGCACATGCACACAAAAGAAAGTACCTGAGATTATTTTTCAGTTTCAACCATGAGAAGGGAAGATTACATACTGGTAGCTTAACTGGCATCATCTTTCATCTTGTTACGCACAGGCTTAACCAGCATCATCTTCATCTTGTTATTGGCACAAGTTCATTGTGTGAAATATTTTAAAAAATCGAACCATAAAATATTGATTATGGAAAGTCCAAACACATACAAGGCTACAACATGAGCATAACGGAGGTTCTTAAACAATGATAATGAGATAAACTATCTCTCTGTAGTCATACAAACACATCACAGTGGCAACAGTGTACCTTACCAAGTTGGCATCTGGGAGCTCTCGAACAGCTTCATTAACATTTTCTGCAGTCCCTTTTACCTGGAAAGAGAAAAACAAAAGCCAGAGTGATGTGACGAAATTTTAGAGCACAGTTAATGCCATTTAGGCTGAACTTCTATGATTTCGTGGGCAAATGACCATAAAAGAAAACTAAGTCAAATCTTTTTGACAATTTTCTATTGCTCCCATTGATGTCATCAACAGCACTCAGAGTCCTCTAGCTTAGGTTACCATGTCAACTCTATATAGTACTGACATGTGCCATGGACATCAATTTACACTAGGGTTACGGGTTGTATTATTGGCCGTCTTACTGACCATTTCATATTTTTGGGGAATATACAAATAATGTTCCATTAAATAAAACAAATCAAATATTGCAAGTTGTAAAAAAAAAAAAAATGTAGAAGTAAAGACACTGCAAATATTTGAAGTTTCAATATATTAAACTTATACGATGAGACTAAATACAGAAACTTAAACTAATCTACTTATCTACCCTCTGAAACCTGGAGTTCGATCTCATCTTTATATGGTACTAGGATTATGTAAATTTGATGTTCTCCTAAAGAATTTTCAGCAGGTGGGAGTATGTGAAAATAGCAAGTCAAGCCTGAAGGTAAAATGTTAACACCTTTCTTCATTTCCTGGGAAACCTAGGAAGAAAAAAAAAACGATAGGTATTATAAAGATGTGACCTTTAGCAGGGTGCTCCAAATTAAATATATATGACTCAAACTGTGGCAAACCAGGATATAATGGAAGGGTTAACATAATCTGGAATGAAAGAGATCTATTCTTTACAATGTTATTTTTATTCTTATGCCTACTACTATCTTAAGACCATATCGGATCCATGTAGCCGACCCCATTAAGTTGGGATAACGTTATGGCTGTTGTTGTTGTAGGCAGAATGTGAGAGGAGAAAGAATAAAAAAATATGAGTCAACTATTTATCCAATGTCATGTGGCATGTACAGTTTGGAATTGTAAGTTTTATGCTTGGGACAGGTGTGGACTTGTGTGGAACACCTAAAAATCCATGTGCATTGAGTGAGACCACTGTCTGGAAGCTGGTCCCATTTGCCATTTGCTGGGGGATTAGGAGGGGACATAATAAAAGAAAACCTTTGATGATGTCAAAGGCATTGATGAATACTTGTGAATTATCACTACTTTGAAAGAAATCCAAAGGTGGACCATGAACATCAAAAACCAACCCCTTTCCCTTTTGCTTCATATGGAAGTGGAAGAGATGCTAACCGCCTTGTCTGTTTACAGCTTTACAGTCGTCAAAATGAATAAAAGTTCCTTTCTTACATTTTTTTTTTTTTTTTTTTTTTTTTGGGGGGGGGGGGGTTTGGTGGGGGCCGTAGTTGGATGAGAAAAACAAAAATTCATACCAACTTAGCACTTTTCAGTTCTGTCTTCTCCGAAAGGCGATTTCGAAGGGGTTCAACATGATCACTTCCATCTAATTGCACGCCGATGAAGTATTGAAGTTCACCCTAATAAAAATTCTATAGAAATCAATAAAGTATAAAGAAAAGTTGCATAATAAGTGTGGCAGTCATAATCTTGGAATAAGACAAGAATCTAGAACAAAGATCTAATAGTTACATTTTGATCACGCATAGGTTGCAGGTGGAATAAATTCCAAAATTTTTTCCCTGCAAAATCCAAGTTTCACAGAATATTGCACATCAAAAGAATATATGTAAGACCAAGAACGACAAAACTTAAGGCTCTAAATACTTCATAGTATAAAATATCCCCATCAACCTGTCAATCATGCACATGTGCAATGTGATTTGTATGGCGATGTACCATAAAAAATTTATTGCTTTGCTTACCACTCTTGGTGTAGTTAATCAACTGAACAGTAATTTCTCTCTGATCTCGTATAGCATCTCTTATTTGGGAGACAGTACCTTGATCTGTTTCAGGTCCTTGAAGAAACCTAGATGACAAATGAAGCTTAAAAATAAACATATTGTCCTATTAGAAAAAAGAGACCCAAGACACGAAAAGCATACAACTATAAAATGCTATTGATATGCTGGTTGAGAAAACCAGACTAAAGTGAATTTAGGGCCTCACAGAAACCAGCATGATTCTAGGAATAGTAACTAACACGATATAACCCATAGGTCCCATACCTACCTATCCATCACATCAGGATAGATGGCAGGGTACATCTACGAGACATAGGTGTCAAATTTCAACCAAGGATACCCAACTTCTTTGTGCTTAGGAATGACAAGGGTATGGCGATTCCTCCATACCATATATGGATCTGCCCGCAAGAACATGTATTTATTTATATATGTCTCTCTCCGAGCATTTGTGTGCATGAAAGTTAAATAACTTTGAAAATTTATGGACATTTATGGTCAAAATGTACCCATCCCATTCAGTGACAATCTTTCTTAATAGCCAACTGAGGAAAATCTCATACCGGCAGTTTCTTCCCAAAATTTCTTCCCGAGTATATTCTGTCAGCTCAAGAAAGCTATCAGATGCAAATATCTGCAAAACATAGCACCAGATTGAGCCAGTCTTTTGGGAACAATAGGAAACACACAAGAATCAAATGCAAGTCAAATGTATCACAATAAAAATTGTAATTCATGATAAATGAAGACATTAAAATCCAACAATTAAAGTGAAGTTCATATGGATGTAATCATGTAAGTGACCACATGAAAAGCAGATATATAATATAGATCCTTCGACAAATAAAAGAATTTTAGTTTCTATAGGTCAAACAGATCTTGCACCCATATGCGCAAGTAGAACTTCAAAAAGACAGGTGCACCAGATTATTGCATGCTTGTGGACAAAGGGAAATGGATAGGAATAGTAATGGCTCAGGTCCAATACAGGTTCTGGTAAAACTGCTACCGACCCTTGAATGTAGCCCTGATCCAAAGGGCATGATATGGGAGAAGTTCAATAAAATTTTCAAAAAACTAAAGGCAACTAAGATTAAAATTTGAAAATAATTACAAAATAATTGAATTTTGTATAGAAAGTATGGAACTAAAGAACTTGGCATTGACCAGCAAAATGGCATGTCAAAATATAAAGTAATCTGGGAAAAGCCAGCCAAAATATGTATTCTAAACTCAAGTCTTACAATTGGGTTATCAGGAAGCCTAGGATCTGTAATCACAAAATTTTTTTCAATGCGTTCCAATGTTGTAGCTAAGTCAATTCCTTGGCGTACATCCCTTTCTCTTTCCACATGATCCCAGCTATCAGTTCGTTGCACATCTTTGGTCATCAACACCTCTGGCTCAATAATGGGCTCAGGAGTTTCTGCAAAGCCTAGAGACCTACGCTTTAACCTGAAATGATGGGGTTTCCATCTTGCATCAAATCATCTTGACAAAGGCAGCCAAAATAAAGAAACTAAAATATAAATTTACACATAAATAATTAACATAATAAGTTTATATTTATTTATCATGCAAAAAAGCTTACTAGAATATTTGTTGTCCTACTTAAGAATTTCAACACGTCCTATACTGATGCAAATGAAATTCCTGCCAGTGCACATGCCAAGAAGCACCAGAAGAAAGTAAATGGAGGCCTGCAAATGTCCACAAAGATTCCAGAAACTTTTGAAAAACCTGAGAGCGGGAAGCAATTCAATGAGATACTATAAATAGCAAGTTGGTCTTCAACTTAAATTCGGCAAGCTTGTAGACTAGGTGGACTATGATTCTAATGTATATGATTAAGATTAATAGTCAAGGTGTAAAGTATTGGTATCAAGGAGCGTATCAGAAAGCTGATTTTAAGATTGGAGAGACGGTAGATATGCTTCGACACGCATGGATATGCTTATGACACATGCAAAACTAGTTTTTTTAAGCATTGTACACTATAAATTAGCAATAAATAATGATATCCAACCCACGTCAAATTATCTGTGTCTACACATGATCTTCATTGGCAAGTGCAAATATCAAACCTACCTATAAGAAATAAGAAGCAATATAAGTAACAGGATTTGAAAAAGAAAAATCTATGTGATTCAAATCTTCTTAGCAAATGCAAATTTTTACTTGTTTAATCACTTCTCCTAAGTTGCTTTTGAGAGTAGATGGGATTCACTTAGGTTTGACAGTCTATGTATCGAGTGTAACGGCACCATATCAGTCTGTAGAGGTCCATGTTAGTCCATTTCAGATGATATAGTTCTGTGCACAAATATTTTCATGTGTCGGTTCTGTATCATATCAACATGGTCAATCTAGATACAGATCGAACCGATAAGGTTGATACATGTTGAGACATGACACCATGGTCTGATAAGGTTTACTTTGGTTGGTTTCTTTCTGGATATTGAATTCTGGTAAAAATTAGTCAAGAAAATGTGTTCCTCACATACTTGAATGGTTAAATTTCGGCTGAAAAATAAGTAGAAGTATCAGGTCTCTGAAAATTTGATTTGTAGCAAACTAATGAAGAAGGTGCTTCGAAGTAACAGAGTTAATTATGGGAGTCGGTATAGAAATTCCTTCTCTGTAGACTACAAAAATTTACAATAAATTCTCTCACAAGTTTTAAGTAATAGTGCAGATCTATCTGATCAAACTTTCAAAGAAAATCAAATAAAAGAGCAACAGGTAAAATATCATACATGGCATACAATGAACAGGGGAAGAGAATTGTAATTTCTTTCTTGTCCATAATTTATTTTATCCAGTCTTCATAATTAAAAAGCAACTTAAATAATAACTCACCCCAAGAAGGACATGCGCCCTGATTTCCGAGATTTCTTTCCATCATCTTGACAATAATCCTTTCTAAACACGTCACTTCTGGCATCCATTTGAGGAGTTTGTCCATCAGGTGTGCCTAGGGTCTCAGCTTCTGAAGATTTTGGAAGTAAATAATCAAGGTTAAAATTCTCTGGCTCCTCACGCTTGCCAATATTCTCATGATCTGTGTCTTTAATATGAGCTAGTGGGTGCTTCACAGTTTGGACAACCTCTGTGATGGAACCTAAGGCCTTCTCCTTCTGGCGTGCTGACATGCCATAACAAATCAAAGATCCAGATTATAGGCAAAGATAAGTGTATGTGGTCATTGTCAAAAGATTACATTTGATATGTGTTCTAACCATCGTAACGGATCAGTGACTTAGGCAAGCCATTTGGTCGCAAAGCCTTGTCATTCAGGCCTTCAGTGTATTTGCTAACCTCAACCTGCATCCTGCCGTAATAATTCAAGGGTTTTTAGCATTCCAGGAGAAAAAAATGAGTCATTATGCCTATCATATGAACAAAATCCACTTAACGAGGTTAATTCTTACTAGGAAAAAAAAATCAAATCATAATGGCAGAAATGCATTGAGACATGACCAGCCAAGGTAAACTCTAAAACAAGCCATCTTACTAAAAAGATAATGACTAGTTAGGCACCAAAGTTTCTGAACTAAATGAGAGTTACAGAGATTACCAAAAAAGAAAAATAAGAGTTAGATTGGTGACAGAAAAGAAGGGAAATATGGTTCTTGCAACGCGGAAACTGTTGAACATTGTAAGGTTGTTATCAAACGACAGCAAAGCTATGAAGGCATGTGAAGGAGTCTATTTCCCAATCGCTATAAATCAGAACATCTAATGATACCTCTGTAGCACTTAGAAATACAATGGATGCCACCGTACGAACTCCGCAATGCATAATTTGTCTTTCTCTCCAGTCATGTTTCTCAGAACCCATAAATTGGGTTCATCCATTCCCTCACATGGATGAAGGAGCCCACCATTATCAGCAATTTGTGCATTCGAAACCCTATGCCTCGGAAGACAAACTGGTTTATATGTCTGTAACTCCGAACTGCCAGTAATTATTCGGAACCCCATCTGTGGGTTCTCAGAAAAACTCCGCTCCCGGCCATTAGCCATCATCAGGGGTCGAGAAGAAATATAAGGTTATGGTTTTCCCCGATCCCGTGTTACGACTAGGAGGAAACCGTGGCAATCAAAAATAACAGAGATCGTAGGTGATTCTTCCGAGAGATTGCAGTTGGCATGGGAGTGAAAGAGTGATAAAACTCTTGACTCCAAGAGAGAGAGAGCGAGAGCCAATTGGTTCGGACAGATGAAATGAATAACTAAAACCCTAAACCAGCCGACCGTTATGGAATAGTGCTCAATCACGTGGGGGGATTCGATCTCTCGACTTCTTAACCCATTATGACGACTGGCGCCCCTCAATCACGTGGCGATCCTTTTACACCCGATATGTCTTGGTGCAAGTACACATTATCAAGAAGCGTTTTTCTTCAAAATATTATTTACACCAATATGAAATGCTACTGGACTCCTTGTGGTAAATAATATCCTTGTAATTTATGAATTTTTTAATATTTTTCTATACAAATTTTAGGTTGAACAAATGAAATCATTCAAAGGTTTTATTTGGTGTATCCATGTTTTTTACATTAACCTTGGTACCATAATGGAACCTTTGGCCGAAACCACCAAGAGGTATTTTAGGTAGTCAAATGTTAGTTTCGTTAATGATGTTTTATCTTACATATAAAAGGATTTTGTCTCTTCTATACCATGCATGATAACTTATTGTCATCACGAAATATTACACAAGTTTAGCCCACCATTTACAACATAAACTTAGCTATGTTTCCGTACAGCCTCTCATTGATGTATGTGTTGGCATGGTGAAAGACATTCCCTTACCTTTTAATACATATGTTATATTATCATTCATAATCACCTTGCAATTTCTGTCCAAAAAATTTTTGCAATGTACCAAGATGCTCTCACAATATGTGGGTATTTTTCAGGACAATAAATGATGGTTAGTGGCTTATATATAGTAGGGAAATTATGTACTTTGAAAAATATCCAATATTTTTTTGTCAACTAATAAGAAAATTCAATACATAGTGATGGCATATTGGCATTGCATATATTAAGCATATATAGAATTTATTTTGTCTTAACCATAGGTGAAGGGAGAATCCCTTTAGCCATGCTGATTTGTCTCCACCATGAGTTTAAAGAAAAAAACAAACAAACAAACAAAAAAACAGTGTTCTAGATCCTACATTGTTCATTATCTGATCATCTAAATTACTAAATATCAACATCTAAAAGAAAAATCCAGCTTTTATATTTCACAACAAAAGATTCCTTCAAGTAGTGAATAGTGATTGATTAAAGACTTCAGAAAGGTAGACCAGTTATTCTAAGGGTTGGGTTCTATTCACATCCTGACATAATTATCTATAGTCAGTAAAATAGAACAGAATGATAGCAGAAGACTGAATTGATCAAAATGGCTTACCCTATGAATTTGATAACCTTCCCAGTATCGTCTTTTATTGGTGTGATGGTGAGAAGATTCCAGAAAGGTGTGCCATTCTTCTTGTAATTCAAGAGTCTGCCGCTATAGCTTTTCCCATTTCTAATAACTTCTCTTATTTTCGCAACTTCGTTTTCATCAGTATCAGGTCCCTGAAGAAAGCGGCTGCAAGGAAAATGAAAAAGCTTAAAAATTGATCAAACAGTAACAGACTGAGATACAAAATCCACTTGCTCTTAAAACTAACAACTTGTCATGTAATGCTCAAGGAATTCTTCCATCCTTGGAAAAAGATCATCAAATCCATCTCATACTTCTACCACAAAACAAAGCATGAAGTCCACACAGAACCCATAATCATTGAGCAGTGGAAACCAAGTTTGATCTGGGAGATCTTCTCCAAATAAGCTTTTGGGACCTGTCATGGAATCTCCCACAAAGCTCCATCAGATAGATTACACAGAGAAGTTGAACATAAGTAATGGATTCTTTGCACCAATTAGAAATGCTATAAAGCAATATTTACCAGTTCCTTAGAAAATTTTGGAAGAAGGTAGGACTAACTGAAGTGAGCTTATGAAATCCATCTCATTCTTCTACCACAAGACAGAGCATAAAGTCCACACAGAACCCATAATCATTGAGCAGTGAAACTTAGTTTGGTCTGGGAGATATTCTCCAAATAAGCTTTTGGGAACTGTCATGGAATCTCCCATGAAGCTCCCTCAGATAGATTACACAGAGAAATCCCTTGTTATCTGTCGATTAGAAATGCTATAAAGAAATACTTACCAGTTCCTTCCAATGATTTCCTTGGTAGAATAACCAGTCATGCTGAAAAACCCAGCACTTGCATATACTATAGGACAGTCTGGTTTGGTGGCATCTGATACAACAAATGTCTGCTGTAGTGTAGCCAATGCATCCTTAAGCTCTTGTGAAACCCTCGGGAATTCCGAATCAGATCCAAATTCTTCAGATGACTTTGCATATTCTATGATTCTCTCTGCTGAATTTTTGCTTTTATCTCCAGATAACCTTAGTTCTACAGCTTTGGGATTGCCTGATCCTAACTCTGTTTTGACAACCAACCCCCATTCTGCAGCTCTTTCAGCCATGGAAGCACCAGTTAGAATCTGATTAGATTGATCATCCAAAGGCGTTCTACTTGCTTCACTTGACTCCGAAAAATCATTATCTGTCAGTGAACTTCTCTTTGTCTCTGCTTCAGCATCCTCTGTAATCTCATCTCTTTCAAATGCCATCCACTTACGAGCTGTTTCCCTGAAAGAGGCAACCCTTGTTTCTCCCTCGTGCTCCTGATCTGAACTTTGGCCTCCAACATCCATGGCTTTCACCTGGCTACCTAATAGATAAGAGAAGCCCTTAAATTATATTTTTTGGAGACAATTGAACTGGAATATATATGAAAATCTACAGGAATCACAGTTAAAAATCATCGATTCTGCTCAAATCAATGAATCCTTACAAGAAATCGTTAATGGTTGGGACAGAAGTAACAATCTTGTTCGAGTATTACATAAAAGAAGATCAAAAAGTGAATGAATCCTCACAGATTTCAATGTTTAGTGTTTGATGCTACTCGCTTCATTTGCATTCACAAATGCTTCAGAGGGAACAGAATCAATTGCTCCTTTTGTAAAGGTAAAACGAAGTTCTTCAAAAAGAAGATCTTGACGGCTTCGAACCTTCGATCATCTTGAAGCTTTCTGGTCTCTTGGTTAGATGTTTAATTTGATTACTAACTAAAATTTTCAAATTTGTGGGAAAGAAAGAAAGAAAGAAAACAGGTGCGGAGAGATAACGTTCTTTTAAGACTAAATAGACGTTCAACTGTCACCAAGAAAGTATGAAACCAAGTCGTGGTCCTCAGTTGATACACGTCAACATATACGAGCGACGTTGAGCCGTTGATCTCCATACTTTTTATCTTATTTTCTTCCATTGTGATATGAGATTTTTTTTTTTTTTCAATTTATAAAAGGAAATAAAAGAAGTCAAATTTTCTTAAGCCACTGTCAAGGAAATTTCTTGCATTTTTTTTCACCCAACATTTTTCTAAACATTCTTTATGTTTGGCGTTGTGTACATGGTCAGGTTGTGTGCACGGTCATGTATAGTGTGGTCCTCTTATTAATATTGTCAATTTCCGTGCATCTCTTGCCCTCATTTCTTTTTTTGTGAAAGATTTTTTCACTGATGGCAACGGGTTCACCGTGGTTAAGAAAAATTAGGTCTTTTTTTATATATTTTTTATAAGGAACACTTTTGAAAAAGCAAATAACAATCCAGTCAAATTTATTTGTCAACTCTTCACCCCTTAAGTTTGAGATTTCCTTCATTTTCATCTCAATAAAGGGAGTTCGTTAAACCACGAGGCTCTAGAGCCCAACACATATTTAGATGTAGATAATGAATGGTACATGTTTGGTTGAAGGTTTAATCAAATTGACCAAGTCTGTTAGTTTGAACAAACCCATCTGTCTAGTCGTACCATTTATTGTCCAATTCAAGAATATGTGTTCTATTGTTCTATATATGCTTTATTTTTTTACTCTTCTTTTAAATCCGTGTGAATATACTTAAAAAAAAAAAAATTTTTTTTTTTTGCTACTTTCTTCTTTTAATCAATTGAACTTAAATCATACAACCGTTTCATAAGTTCATTAGTACTTCCTTTACATGCACATGATGTGCACATCATTGCCACCTAACATTATCACTTGTCTCTGATCTTTAGCTCCCCCCCCAAAAAAAAAAAACCGCCAGTAAAGATGTTGTCCACGAGGGTAAAACTGTAAAAGAGTTGAAGGTGGTTTTTCTTCTTGGGCACACCCAGAGAGGAATCTCTGACTAAGCAACTTTGGCCCTTTCACATGATCGTAGTTGGCATCCATATTTTGTTTATAAATTGCACATATGTTCCTTAAGTCATGTGGAAAGTTTCAATCTAAAAGGCCAAAACTCTACATCATCACATTTGATCCAGATGTCAATTTTGATTGAAAGTTGGATAGTCGAAGAACAAAGTTCGTGATGAGCCCTTCGGTTTGGCTTAGAAATACTATAGATCACCAGCCACATCATTTCTCATTTATTTGATGAAAAATTGATATGTCTGCTTTATATTGCATTGATAATTGAAAATACTGAGGAACAATGACTAAAACACAACAAAATATACATTTACTTTTACTTTTTTCGCTAAAGAACAGAAATTTTATTAAAGAAGAGAAAAAGAAAGATACATCTCATGAAAGACACTACATTTTTACACTTAAAAAATTAAAACAAAAACACCACCATCATCATCATGTTTATGATCTTGTCCTTTTTTGTGGAGATATATGAAACCATCACCAATCATAATTTAATGGAGTGAGTTTTGTTGAGATGATGAAGTTCGATAGGTTGAACTAGCAAAGATAGGACATTGTTTCTGGTTTCACGGTCTTGAACCCCGAAGCCATCTTCATATTGGTAAAAAAAATGAGTCACTCGTGCAATGTTGTAGGTTAAATTAAGAAACATAGGAGGCAAATGAGATGAGTGGGAGATGCATTTTTCATTAATTTTCTTCCATGAGTTCACTATCATGCCTTTTATGTGCTCTCGAGCTATCTCCTCAGAAACTTTTGCTTCTCTCATGTAACATAGGATTGATGATGGAGCATCACCTCTTTCTAACTCCGCCTGTCAAAACACCCCATGTTCATATTACCAATATAATCCAAAATGCATAATTCATAAATCACTAGGGGTAGGAGGTGAGAAACAATCCTATAGAAAATCCGACATTATTGGTTTATTTGTCACACCAGATGATGATACTTTCAATGATTGAGAAATCAGAAGAATCATATCCATGTTGTTGACAATAGATTGTAAAACATAGAGAATCGAAATCAGCATTTTTCAAGTTCTAGTCTCTATTCAAATGCATGATCATCACTATTGGTTAGAGAATTCTTCCTACCCCAATAGGTACATTTTGGGCTACTCACATGGGGTGTTTAGTGCTCTTCACTGCTTTCAGTGAAAGTTGAATGGTTCTCATGCAACCCCGATATGACCCGATCCATGCAGTTGTGGGATCATTATTGGCCCGCGGGACTAGTCAGGCCAAAAGCTTGGATATCCATCGTTAGCGATAAAAAGAAAGAAAAAAAAATAGAGAATTCTTCCTACTCCACTGGAGAAGGAAAATATTAGTCACGAACTTTTGTAGAAAGAGAAATTACCGCTGAAGTCCCCAAGTCATTGCAAAGTCGAATGATCATGGATGGATAGTACACAAGATCCTGATCGGTCTCCTGGAAACCTACTTCTTCATCACTCATCACTTGGGTTAGAGCAAAATGTACATGAACTAGAAGGATGGCCCCTGAGGATGAGATCCATGCATTGTCTAGATACTCTTCTAAAGAGGGTGAGTATCCACTATTGTACCACTTCGCCTCCACCAATAATGCTTTACAAAAATCTGTCCACTGAGTCCAATCAAGATGATCAAACAATGGCTTTGGAATAAACAAGAACAAGAAGGGGAAAAAGGAAAATGAAAATGAAAAAAAATTAAAGAGCTAATGTACGTACCACTTTCTTAAGAGGGGTAATTATGTTTCTATTCGGGTCTTTCTGAACGCCACTGGAGATTTCATTAGTCGTTCCATAGAGTGCTAGAAAACATATCTTCATATAGTCTGGAAGATGCTCAATTTTCTTGTCATCCCACCTGGAGAAGGAAAATGGTTTGAAATATTCAGTAATAATTCAACAAACATTTAGTCTTCTAATTGGGACCTCTACGAAAGCCCTTATATTCATTACTGGGGTTGATAGCTGTGATATTTACTTCAAGGATTCATGATGCTAACCTGTCCACTGCATCGGTGAATTGCTCTAGTTCATCCAGTGAGCCATAAATATCATAAATATCATCATCAATTAGGATAATCAGATTAATGATTTTTGTCAGCCATTTTCTAAGAAAACCATATTGAGGCTCAAAAACTGTTCCCACTGCCCATAAGAAACACTCCACTAATCGATGCCTTGCAAAGCTCAAGGTCTCAGCAAGGCCCTCCTTCTTCCACCACCTACACCACATTAGAGAAAGAAAAACTTTTCATTAGATCGTATTTTATTTATTTATTTTTTTCCTAAAACCGGACTAATCTTTTGGCCTGATTAGTCCCACGGGTCCATGTTGACCCCACAACCGCATAGAGAGATCGTACTAGGGTTGAATGAGAGCTATTCAAATTTCACTGAAAGCAGTGAAGAATACCAAACACTCCTGTGTGAGTGGTCCGAAGGAGGTAAGAGGAGTTGAACTCAGTGCCACATGCTTCATGAGACGAAGGTTCCTCCCCAACTCGGCTACCCTTTGGGGTTAAGTTGTAGTTATTTCATCACAAACTAAGTTGTAGAGAAAATAAATTCATTATTGAAGAAACAAGGGAAAGAATCCTATACGTGGCATTAGAGACAGGTTATTAAGTTTGATGTGTGACCCTCCATCCAATGGTGAAAATTATTAGAACCATTAGTGCTAGAAAAGCTTTATCATGAATATCTATAAAGTGGTAAAAGTTGATACATTATGGGTATTGAAATGGATAAAATCTTTACCTGAAAAAAAAATGGATAAGATCCTCTCGA
Source organism: Macadamia integrifolia (assembly GCF_013358625.1). Classification (NCBI taxonomy): domain Eukaryota; kingdom Viridiplantae; phylum Streptophyta; class Magnoliopsida; order Proteales; family Proteaceae; genus Macadamia; species Macadamia integrifolia. The sequence continues at coordinate 31,903,996 of NC_056563.1, read as the reverse complement.
AATATAAGCTCATGGTTTCTATTGGAGGGGAATGGTTGTCACCAAATAGCTGCTGCCAATTGATAGTGGAAGTGTGGGACTAGTCACTAGTGGAACAAATGGTAGTGCAGCCTGTCTGTGGACCTGTCTTGCCCCGAAAGAAGTGGATTTTACACCTAACGGACTTTAGGGCCCGTCAAAGTAGGACTTCTAGGTTTGGGTTTGGTAAAGAAAGTTCGGTCTAGGACATCCAAGCTTGGACATAGGGACAAGCATCTTTTATTTGGACATGCAATACCCCATAACCGTGGTCCCCCTGGCCCTTTGTCGTCTGTCACTCTTGATAAACTTGATACATAATTCAATGAGGAGTCATGACATTTTATTGTTTTATTCTGAACAAGCAAGAGGAGCATACTCATGAGGTGGGACAAAATAGTATCATATATAGGAGAGTAACAAAGTTATTTCATTTAAGAGGGAGATAGATATAGCCAAGGAGGTGCTAGCATACCTTGCCTCATCAGCTCAAAGAACATTTTACCAATGTTTTAGGGAAAAGAACATGGTCATGTGAATCCTGTGCCGATGGGTTTAGGTTTTGGATTCAGCTCAGACTGACCATGTCCAACTGTCATGAGGTATGATCCGTTTTCTATCCCAACGATACCTACAGTTTCTATAGAAAGGCATATCTCGATCCATCTATAGAGATATGTATTGGTGAGTGCCCTTGGCTGGGTGCTTCTTCATTATAGTTTGAAATTCAAATTTATGGATATGTCTTTCACATCACCTTTTTCGCATGTGAAAATTTTTGAAGTGTCATAATAATCAAACTAATTTTGATCAGAAATAGATAACTAATTATTAAAAAGGAGGCTTAGCATACAAAAGGTCTTATGGCTTATTTAGTAATCAGGATAATTTTGATCAAACATAGATGCCTAATGATATAAAAAGGAAGGAGGTTAAGAACATGAAAGGTCTTATGGCTAATTTAGGCATATGTAATTTTTAAAAAACTGACAAGTCATGGATGCTCAATGATTTAAGAAGGAAGGAGGCTCAGCATAAAAGGGTCTTATCGCTAATATAGGCATTTGCATCAAATTTGTCAAATCCTATCCATATGCTCTTTGTAAGAATCTTTTAATTTGTTAAAAAAAATTAAAAAATCTAAGGTGTGTTTTGTTGGGACTCATGTAAAACTCACCTTAAAATAATAATAATAATAATAATAATAATAATAATAATAATAATAATAATAATAAAATCACCTTTAAAAGCTAATCATTAAGGAGAAAGTGCTCAAATCCTTATGAATCTTTACATCCAATTATTCATATCCGATATATGATTGAATAGTTTCATGTGGAGACCCAACAATCTTCTCTTAACACCAGAATTACCACACCCTGACTCAGCTACCATTTGTAGGGTGCCAAAATCATTATAAATCTTCATATAGGTATATTAACATCCGATGTAGGACCAAATGCTTTCACATGAACCCCCAACATGTTTTGTATAACTAATAATTATATGTATACAACTAAATAATTAAATAAACGGAATCAAGAACTTGTTTGGTCTCGTCAACACCTAATATGGAATAATCATGCTAACCATCATTCATCAAGAGATAGGTACTTATTACCCACTATCAATCATGGTTTTAAAATCGGATCAGACAAGATAGTATTGGCCTGACTGAATAGTTTTATGGGTGAAACATAATAAAATTTGATTTTTATTAAAAAATAAGGGGGTAAATCTGTCCGAGATGGTTTGATTATGACTGATTCAAATCGATATCGAAATAATATCAACCTAGACCAATTTTGAGTTTTAGAACCTTGTTACCAGTACCATATTTCCCATTAGAACTATCAATGCCATATTTTAAGGATATGTTTGGAACACAAGAAAATAGGAGGGGAAGAAAATGAAAAGAGAGAAGGTAACATAAACTAATCATTACCATCATTATTATTTTATTTTACGAGAAAAGTTTTCCGTCACCCCCATTACAAATGTGAAGTGACTTAATGTGACAATTCCCAACACAGTGGATAGTTGAGTTGCTTAGTTGTTCAAATGTCCTCTCAAGTTCGAATCATCCCCTTACTTTTGTAGTACTAGTTGACTCGTTGCTATTGATGTATTCCTAAGATCCCACTCCCCACCCCTTCCACATTTTCCACTCGGCCACTCTTTTGGGACATCATCCTAATGGCAAATGGGCCCTCAAAAAATATATATATATGATGTTTTATCGTAGGTCTTATCTTATTTCTAGACAAAAAATCTAGTGTGCGGATTCTTTTGCACAATCACTCACATAGATTATGCCCCCCTCCATGAAAATTTGTAACCCACACACCCCCACTCTTAGCCCAAATCAGCAACAGGTGTCGAAGGAACCCTCTACCCTTTTTTATCCCCTTTTGTTGCCTTCCAATTTCGAAACATAGCTTAAAGCAATCGAGTAAAAAGACTCGAGAGAAAACCTTAAGACATTGAAGATATGGAAGGATGCGACTTGAGCGGATTCTCCACTGTCCCACTCCCAATCTATACGCATTAAAGATGGGGACGGAAGCAACTCGTCCCAACCAATGATGCCCTTTCTATAGAAGAGGTACTGTCTACATCATATGGACATCAGCAGACACATGGCAACACCTGAGCCACAGCTTCATAAGTAATGATGTATTGTTCACTCTTGGGGAGTTGGGGCCACCTGAACAAGGTTTAATGGTTCTCATTGCTTTGGTTTATTCTGATCCATGTGGGTCACTGAGTCATTCAAGGACTCGACCTCAATGGAGTATGATAGAGTTATGATTCGTACCAAAATAAAAATAACCCACGTGAAGGCCTGTGCCTATGTTGGCCATGATGTACTACGGTCAGAAAATGCAGAATCAGATTCGGATTGGTCTAGATTAGCTCTAGAATTGATATATTCTAGGCATCTAAGGTTTTACTGTACAGAGTAAGCTTGAACCAGATGGAGAGTCGGGATCAGTCTCAACCAGATTCCAATTCTACTCCAGTTGATTCGATATCTAAAACCCTGATCAGTGCAACTTTGTTTTGCATGGGAGGATGATGACCATGCAATCGCCATCATACACCCTCTCTCTCTCTCTCTCTCTCTCTCTCTCTCTCTCTCTCTCTCTCACATATGGACCCCTGTGCCCACATTGACTTGGCATGGAGGAATCCATTCCACTAATTGGAAAACTCCCAATTTGTTTTTGTGTGAATGTTAATCACTCTTCAACATTCTCAATTCAACCAAAGAGCTCATGGGATTGACTCATTCTCTAGCATTCCACACATAAAAGAGGCTTAACAAATATAGGAAGAAACTCAGTAGCAGCAGAATACAGTAATTTCAAAGAGAGTTCAGAGAAAGGAGGAACTGTTCATGAGACATTTCTGCTTCATTCATTGGTTTTGCATTTGGCCCCAGCAATAGTAAGGGGGAAAGCCTGACACTTAACAATCATTTTAGAGAAAAGAACTGGGAATAAATCACCATTGAGAAAGAAATGGTAAATTCACATTTGGAGCGATAGGTTCTACGTGAAGGCAATAATATACAAGGGTCAGCAAAATATATACCAGTTAAGGCTATACAATATTGAATGGATCCTTTTGATGCAATATGATCCTTGAGCCCCCAACAAAGCGTTCAGAGCAAGGCCTTGACACCCATACCGCTTTGAGATCTTAAACAAGCTGCATACTTACAAATTGTTGAGAACAGCAGGTGGGATAACCTTCAATGCATCTATAGAATCCTCCAGAAATGTTGGCAACTGTGTGTTCCCTACTTAAAACTGTCGAGCCATTTGCAATATCAATGTATCATATGCTCACATAGAATGTCGGCCATCTGTCCTCTCCTTTACTGGCCGCTCTTCCTTGATTTCTTCGAGTTCTTCATCCTCATTCTTCTTCCCTGCTTGCTCCTTCCAGTAAGCAACTATTTTCTTCAAACGTGCAACTTCTCTTGATGAAACATTTTTGCTAGGATCATTCACGATCGACCGAACTCTTGAAGCATACCTGAATCAACAAGAAAAACAACTTTGGTAAAAATAGAAATACTTCCATTTGGGAAAACACACAAAACATTGTCCCAAGAATTCAGATACTTCTTAAAATATCAATACTCAATAAGAAAGACATACGTCAAAGAGTTATAGCTCTCATCCAAGTTTGATTCTGCTGGAGAGACATTAACAAACATTAGAGTTTTAGCATTCCCACCAAGTGAGTCACTCATGAGCATTGTCAACTTGTGGTTCCTATATGGTATATGTTGACTGTCAGAAGATAAAGCACTGATCACATCCCCAAGGGCTGAAAGTGATTTGTTGATACTCTGGGCTTCTTTAAGTTGACTCCCCGAAGAACCTGATTTTTTAACTCTCTCTGAACCAGCTAGATCCACGAAACTCAACTGCAAATAAACATTTATGGAAATTAGATTAAATTAACACTTAAATCACCTGTGAGAGAGCTTGAGCTCATGCAAATAAGGCATTGCACTTGACAATAGTGTGCACATACTTCTTTAAACTCTCATGAAAGAACTAGTAAGGTTGAGTGTGCATACATACCTTTCCTCTGGCAAAAGACTGAGTTTGAAGGTTAGTGCTCTCAATAACAATTGAAAGTATCAAGTGAGATCTTGAACTTTCCTCATTCATTTGAGTCCCAGATGTATGTCGCTGCTCAGAACCTCTTAAAATGATGCTTCTCAAATCCTCAAAAGTTGAAATGGGTACAACCGTTACATTTTCAACAGATACCATTCCCTAAGAAGAGAATAAAATTCATCAATCAAAGAGATCTGAAATGATCAAGAGAATATATATATATATATATATATGAAGAAGATCTATTAGTAGCTCACAAAAGTTGGAGTAACAATTGAACAAAAGTTATTAAACCTTGTTCTTACCAAGCATGGAATTAACATTCATATTTGTTTTAGGAAGAATAAAAGAGTATAAAGTATCCTCGGTGTATATCACCTTTGAATCTTTCTTGATTTCTAATTTCAAACGCTTTGCATTCTTTGGCAATAAAAGATCAACAAGAGTATCTTGATATAACTCCACCATATAGGCCTGTATCAGTTAATCAACCAGGTTAATAGAAGATTAAGTATCAACGATAAGCATCGTAAAAGAGGGGGAAAAGAGTTCTAGAAAAAGCTCGACATTATTTAATCCCTAGTTTCTAAAAAAAACTTGAATGGTTTTATTTCAAACCAAATTTACAATGAAAAAAATCTAATTCAAAATGATTAATTTAAAGAATCTACCTAGAAAGTGGGGGGAGGGAGGAGAAATGGATACATGCCAATATGTTTAGTTAATCTTAGTAACATAATTAGCATATAATTAACAGTTCAAAGGAATCTTAAGAAACAATGAAGCATCTAAAGCCACTTTACATTTTCAATGTCTGACATTGACTCTCACCTTTAACGAGAAAGAGAATTTGTTGCTGTCATGCTTCAAAATTTTAAAAAGTTCAGCAATAGCTCTTGGGGTCAGACCCGGATTGCTCTCAGAACCATAAATTGTAAATGTCTTCCCCGAACCAGTTTGCCCATATGCGAATATGCAGACATTATAACCATCTACTGCTGACTGCACAAGATACTGTATTGCAATAGAAAAGTCAGATATAATTACATGAATAACTACTAAAAAGAGCTGTAAATGGGTAAGAGTTAATCCCATCCGATTATGTAACATCGTAATATTTACCTACTTTCATAAAGAAAATTACATAAGACAATATAAATCTTATAATAAAAGCAAAACTTATTTAAAAAATATCCCCAACCAACCTGATAAAAAAAAAATCTCAAAGAATTAAAATTTTATGTAATATTAATATAGATTTTACAAATGTACATGTGATGTCAATAAACATGAATTATAATATCAAATCAGGGCAATCAAATTTTGATATAATTTTCAATTGGAAGAACAAAGTTTAATTGATTTTTCACAGTCAAATCAAGTCCCGAAAAAATATCCTAACAAAGATTAGACTTGTTGACAACCTGGCTAATAGATTTCAAATTCTTCAGCACATACCTTCGTATCTTCAAATACATCTTCTTGAGAAGCAGTAGCATCAAAAACATGATCATAAAGGTGTTGCTTTATCTTGTCATCTTTCCAAGGATGCTCAATGGTGAACTCGTCAACGCTTGTAACAACATTGCTTTCTTTCTCAGCAATCTCTTTTTCACTCAGAGGACGTAACCTACAGTACACTCTGATTTTACCTTTCATATCTGCAAAGCAAGAAAGAACACAATTTATAATGTTAATGTTTAAGAACTACATGTGAGAAACAAAAAATAATATTCCATGTGATTCAACAAAAATATATTTTACTAAGCAAGAAAAAGTACTAGATCCTATTGGTAAATCTAAAGGTAGGATAATAAATGTCAACCTTCTATGATATTAAAATATCGCTTCCTTAAGACTTGTTCTTCCTTATAAAGAGCCTCTAATTCTATCAATTGAGCTCCTTGCTTCTTTAAAATACCAGCAGTTTGCTCATTCTTTCTATCAATGTCCTGAACCAAATAGTAAAATTTAGCCACGAGTGTCATAATTTATTTAAACAATACAAAGTAGAAAGTAGAAACACACTAAACATAAAAAGACAATAATTAGCAAAAATGGTACAATTCAATTACTTAACACACATTGATGAGATGAGTTATGAACATTAACATTCCAAAATTGTTACCTCCTTCATTTCTCTTAGTTCTTCTAATTCCTTTAAATTATTTTGCAACATATCTAACTCTCTATTTTTAGTTGTAAGAGTGGATTCAGCAACATCCAACTCCTGTGTAACTCCATCCAACTTCTTTTCGAGGTCCGAAATCTGCATCTTAAGGGCCTTGCGTTGTTGTTCAAAGTTTCTCTCAAGAACTTCCATCTGCACTTTCATAGCCAAAGCAGATCAGTAATGCGTTCCACAAATGCTCATGCAAGCTTGTTGGAGCAAGTTAAATGGACAAACAATAGGAGCACAAAAAACTTCCACACCTCATCAGATTTCTTCTTTTCAAGCCTTCGAATCTTCTGTTCCAATGATAGCTTCTCATTTGCAAGCTTCTTTATAGTTTCTTCAGCTGTATGAAGCTCATCCTTTCGTGCTTTTAACTCCTCTTGAACCTTACTCCCGACCTGCAAATAAGCAACAAAACCATTGAAAACCAAGCATCCCATAGCTAACTAAGAAAGTAATTTAATAGGATTGCCAAACCAGTATAACCCTAATTAATTTTAGCATTTACCTGGTTACTAGATCCAATTAAATCCTTTTTAGCACTACTCTCTGAAGAGGAACACCCCAGATTTCCAAGCTTTGACGATCTAGCTTCCAGGCTTCTCTTCTCTAACAATGTGACCTGGCAAAAGAGCAAAGACAATAATGAGTCGCCTTCAAGAAACTATGCATTAGCCTATGCAAGAAAATTAGATCACAATTAATCACCTGAAGGGCATTATCTTTTTCTTCACAAAGTGACCTGAGTCTATCACACTCAGATGTAACTTCAGCTACAATTTGCTTCTCAGATCTCAGTGACTGCTTTACAAACTCCAACTCCTCCTGGATTTCCATTTCCTTCTTTTGTTCTCCATGTAATTCTTCCATTAACTACAATACATAACTAATTGATTAATCTAATAAAGTTCATGGGAAGAAATAACAAAGAATTTGATGAGAAATAAAGGAAAAGTGCAAACTATAGTAATAGTTATGCCATTCATGTGCAACAAAGAATTTATACCCTACTTGAATAATAAATCCGTCAAGTGAGTGAATGGTTTTGACTTTCATCCTAAGTAAAATCAAAGATATTTTACCATACCAGAGTTGCAAAATACATTACCATGTTATGTATACACATACACACATACACACATACACACACACACACACACACACACACACACACACACACACACACACACACACACACACAAAAACACAAATAAGTAATGCCATATATATCATTTCTTATGCTTCACTAATTTAATGACCATTTTTCATGCTTCCTCAAACAAAGCGTAAAATAATTGGTGAACAACAAGGGTACCCAACATTTCAAGCCTCCTAATCAATCCTCAAGAAACTTCTCACAGTAAGATGCTTAAACAAACTCCATTAAAGAATAAGAGACTGAAAAATAGTCAAACATCCTCACGCCATCCTGCTAGATTTCATAGAATAGTTTGGAAAGATAATAAAATATCAATACAAAATTTATTCGGATAGATATATTTCAGCATACAACCAAAAACAATAAGCTCCCAAAATACTTAAAGAGGGTATATTCTATGATAAGATTTCTTACTTGATTAGCATTTTTTTTAGATTCCTCAACGGCTTTAGATAACTCCTGGATACGTCTCTCATAAACATCCAGACTAGGTGGCTTAAGGTTTTGTGAGATTTCTCCATTGGTGGAGGCACTACCAGTTGACCGTGCTTTGGAGTATCTACGCAACATTACATCATTTATATGTGTTTGCAAGGCAACACAAATTTCCTCCCCCTACAAAAGAATGAGGAATTACTAAGTTTCGATGAAGACCATATTTTAGTAGAAGAATATAGATACTAGATCAAACAAATAAATAAAGAAAAATGAATAGAACCTGCTTAGTTTCAAACTGAAATATGTGGAGGATACCCGCTACTCTCATCTTAAAAAATACAGCAGTATTGCTACTACCAAACTGCATGATGTCTCTTAACTCGGAAGAATGTAGATATTCTTTAGGAACTGGACGGAAAAAATGAACCTGAAAAAGTAAATGAAAACTCATCATCTATATTTTCAATGTTTCTAATTAAGATATTAAATATATATGTAAGAAAAATATGAATTAAAAAATTTCTAACCCCTCGCTTGTTAATGCCCAATATGATCCGACCAGGCAGAAGGCCTATGGGATCATCAATCTTCCGAACACTAAAGAAAACTGAGTTCCCATAAGGAAGTGTCCTCACAATTCGAAGGAATTGTTGTCTTGCATCATCCTTTGACAAATGTTCCTACAATAGGAAAAGAAGATAATTTAAAAAAATGATGACAAACTAATCATCATTAGTTCTTTGACATTATTTTACCTCCAAAAAAAAAAAAAAGGTTGCAGGATAAAATATGGGAAAATAAAATTTTACATAAATAAATTGTGCATCCAAATTGTGGGTGTTTCTTTCTGGAAGACTTGCAAGATAATTTCAGAAAATTAAAACCAAACTCATAATTTCAAACTAATTGTTGCAGGATACACAATTAACTTTCATTGATGCGCAACTTATAAAAGATTTATATTTTGAGTCTTACCATAGAATGATAACGAGATAGAATGTCCAGCTCCCAGTCTCGCCTAGCTCGCGTAATTGCAATTTGTCTAGGTAAGAACCTTTCAAGAAGTGATGTCCAGTCACTGAAAGAAAACAACAATTTTAAAAGGAAGAATTCACTGGGCACTTGTCTCTTCAACTCTTTTTTTCTCCTACTTTTCTCATAAGTCAATTAAAATCCACATAATAACAACTAAAGGAAATACACAAAAAGTTAGAGTGATATAAACCACTTACGTGCATGACTCTGGATTGCCAACCCATCCTATTTCAACTAAGATTTGCAATGCAGAAAGCTGCGCAGCGTCATCTCTTACAACGGGATAATTCCCAAGAATATAGTCATGTTGCAACTGAAACAAAAATTGGCAATGTGAAACATAATTATGATCAAATTTTGGTTGAAGCAATGAAAGTATTCAAGTTATTATTAAATCAGTTAACATTGCCTGAAAACCAATTTCCAAAATGAGATTGAGCAGGTAAAGGGGAAGGTCAATGCATCAAAACAAGTATGTTGGCTCAGGTAGCCTACTGATGTCCTGTGGTGTTATAAATGAATGAATAAATGACTGTTAACACAAAAAACATAGAAATTATAGCCTCCGCTAAACCAGATTTGGCTGTAGCTCTTAGTATTGGATCAAACCAACCCGCTTCAAGGCGACTTAATCCATGAATCAGTTCAACCACGAGGTCTGATCCACATTTTAAAGCATTATCTCAAACTAAAGAGTACATACCTGCACATAGGACAATTGCACGAACATTGGGTCTATTACAGCTTCGTCTGACTCCCGAAATAATTTCTTTTTGAAACAAAGCTTGCAATGCAGAATTTCTCCTTTGCTACGGTCTTTTGCTGCCTTGAATTCCGCCAACAAATCTCCAATATATTTATTATCATCTAATCCAATGTATTCTTCTAGGTAACACAAAAAAATATATATGAATATTAGCATATAATAGCAGTAAATGACAACTACAAGGGTAAACTCAAGCAAGGTTTACAATTTTGGAAATTTTCAAAAAGGTTTGCTACTTTTTCAATATGAAGGAACATCCATAATTTCATAAATTTCAGGTCTCTCTCTGCACTACAGTTCCTTGGAGAATCTGTTAATACCAACACTTTCAAGTTTCAAAAGAAATTTTCCAGTAATGATATGTAAATCCTTTGTGGCAACTGGTAAAAGATTGCTTTTGAAAAGGAAAAAAAAGGGAGGGGGTGTTCCAGCACCAACAGAAATTCCTGTCAGGTAAAAGGAAATATTCCATCATTAGCTATCCTCATCATTTTTCCACCGGTCCAAATTCTTCAAACAGAATCAACTTTTTCAAACAATTTTGAAAGCATCATATTCAAAAGTGAAGTTAGATTGGGTCCAAGATTAACCTTTGACTGGTGACTAGATGATAATGTGGGAAAAACATCTAATCCATTTCAGCACTTATCAATAACCCAGGTTGCAGAAAATAGTCTTCGTGCTAGAATGGCTTCTGGCACTGTTGCTGCCAAAAAGGTAGAATCCTATTCCCTTGCTTTTATTTTAAAACTCGTTATCAAAGAAAATGTCTAAACTTAATAAAAAAAAGTGGAAACAAGCTGTGACAAGAAGCCCATGCCCCAGCTCCACTTCCCCATGTGTCTAAAAGTACGCAACACTATCAGGTAGCATTCTTTCTCCCATATATATAACTTCAGGATAAATATAAAGTAATGCAGTCATAATTTATTGTTTTATGTGGTCTTTCTTTCTTTTTATGAGATTAAATTAAAATACTACAAATGAGATACAAAATAAATTTTAAACAATAACTAAAAATCACAAGAGCCATGTAGATGATGGCATCTCCACCTCCCTTTGGCTTGACCATTGGCACCCTATGGGATCCTCCTTCACTTAGTCAGTGCAAGAGATATCTACAATTTGGGTCTATCTAGGCATTCAAAGGTTGCTAACATTATTAGTCTTGGCGATTGGACTCCACACTCCCCCTGCTCTCTAGTGTGTGGAATGCCTTTCCTCCTTTAGTTAGAAGGCATCAAGGTAGTGGAGACAAGATCATTTGGACTCCTACAACCACAGGCCTCTTCAGCTATAAAGTGGCTTGGGACTTTATCAAATCTTAGGGCTTGTTAGCTCTCTAGCGTAAGCTTATCTAGTTCACACACCACATCCCTCGCCATAGCTTTACTATTTGGAGGACTTTCTCCAGTTGCCTCCAAACGTAGTCCTTCCTTATCCATCATTAGATCCCTATCGCGCCTTTGTGCTGCCTTTGCTGGAATGCGGTTGAATACATTGCTCACCTTTTCCTTGTTTGCCCCTTCTCCTCCTCTATTTGGAAAGGGGTCCTTGCCAAATGTTGGCCAAGAAGCCAGAGAATTCTCCCTTTCCAATGGGAATGGTTTGGGTGGATATGACTTTTGGCGGTTCTTCTCTTTGTGATTTTGTGGGTAAGCATGCCTTCAGTGCTGCCATCAATCAGATTTGGATAAAACGCAATATCAAGAAATGGAGCTCCAACTCTAAATCTCTTCGTCAGATTTGGGATTCCATTTCTTTTGATATTAAAGCCAAGTTATCTAATTCATCCAAAAAAAAAAAGCCAAGTTATCTATAGTTTCTTCTATTTGTATTATCTCCCCATGGAATAGGTGCGTTGTTGTTTCCTAGGGCCTCTCCCCCCCTCTTCTTTGAGACCCCCCTCTGCTCATTGAGGGGGTTGGGGGTTGGTTTTTGCCTTTTTGGTTGATTTTTTCTTAGTTTCTCTCCCCCCCCCCCTCCCCCTCCCCCTCCCCCTCCCCTCCCCCTCCCTTTTTCATTGGGGCTACTGTATTCTTTCGTCTCTTTGGTAATGAATTATTTATTTACCAAAAAAAAGAATCATGTGGATGGATAGTCATATAGAAATCTATGGCGATCACCCCAAAAACTTAAAAGAAAGCTATAGAAATGCATGGCAACATCAACATAATTGCCATATGATCTTTGTGTATATGATTGTATCAGTGCAATAACCAGGAAGGGTAATGGATCAGGTCACCCATAATCCCATAAAAAACCTATATAAAATAAAGTAAATGAAGCTAGAAACCAAACCAGACCAGCACGTGAACTACCTCCAATGATACCGACCAGCTTTACAGTTGAGCATATGTGAGTGCCAACAAGCAAAGTGAAAGGGACACAATTTTCTCGTCCAAATGACCAAACCAACCATTACAATCCCTAGTAGCATCCACCAGTTGGAATTATTACCAGCACTATATCATTACTAAAAGGTAAAGCAACATGTAGCCTTTTCTATGACACTTTATTTCTAAGGTAATTAATCACATCGTCGACAAGCATAACAATGCATAAGCAAGTGACTCATATCTCATTATGCATAAATTTTTTGCATAATCTTATAAAGTAATTATGCCTATTTCAACAAATATTACAGGACTCCAAAATTCATCATTCTTCTTTTTGACGATTTTCTAATAAATATTAAAATTTACTAAATTTTCCCAATCTCCATAATTCTAAGAGTGAATTAAAGCAAAGAAATTTGGCTTCAACAAGGTTACCATTTCCCGGATCAGGTGACTTGGAACCAGTGACAACTTTACGGCATTCAAACAGGCTGAAACTACAACATGCAGAAAGTTTAATGATCCCTGCAAGTTCCTGAAGCACAAGTACACAAATCAATATCACCGGGAATGAGCAACAAAAGGTGCAAATAGGAAACATGTCATCTTTCATTAAAATGACAAAAAACTAAAAGAACCATAGGAAACATAAAAGAACAGAAACAAATAGTGAATACTCAGAAGGATAATCTCTCTCTCTATTATTCAACAAATGGACAGCCCAAAGGATACTAAAGATGGAAGACAACCAGAGAAACTTTCAAAGATAACGAGGGTGAAAGTTATTCATGTTTTTTGGCACCAATTGGTTTATCTGACTCAATGATTGCAGAACATGTTGTAGTACTTCTTTGACTTAATATGTCCTCTTCTTTGTATGTTCAGTATGTGGAGGTCAAAGGAGATTCAGCAAAACTAACATGGTGGACCACATCTCTGCAGGAGTGACCTGTGGAAGCTAGGTCATCCATGCCACAGATTAGTGCCTTGGTGTCTGATAGGAACATCTCACTCCCTTGGAGTCGTAACAACATCACGAATGAGTTATCTCATAGCTGACTTGCTGAGGGTATGTATTTGGCCCGTAATCAATTCCTTAGGGACACTATTCTAATTGCTGCTTCATTTTATTTTTTAATTGCCTTGCTTTGGATCTGGCGGGTGACCAGCTGCTCATCTTTCTCTTTGCAACACTATTTAAAGTATTCAGGACAAAAAAATCATTGTACATTACCGTGCAAACTCAACTAAGCTCCTTTCTCAACTAAATTTGGTTGGCTACACAGATCTTGTCTTGGCATTCAACTTCGTTATTGAGCCTTCTATCAACTAAAATCTTGTCTTTGTTTATTCCTTACTTTTCTAACTACCCCCAAGTCATTTTTGGCATATACACAAAAAATCATTGTACACCAATAACTCCAGAAAACAAATAATAGAAAGAATGTTTGTGAAACAAAGGTAATAGTGTAAAGAATGTAAAAACAAAATTGGAGGAAAGTGGAAGACAAACTTAGCATTGCTAGAGATTAAGAATTTAAGATCAGGCAAAAGAGGTACTAGATTCCAGGCTCTAGTAAGAAATTCAATTTTTAAGTTTTGTATGTCACCTATGAAGCACAATGATTTTTGTTGATAGAAGGCTCAATAACAAAATATAGAACTGTGCAAGAATGGCATGTAAGATGGTATGTAAAAGGAAAGGATCAACATAAAGAGAAGGGGGGACAATTTAAAGTACCTCAACTGCATCACCAACGCTTGTTGCCATGTCATATGTAATTTCTTCAAAAGTCTCATCCAAGAAAAACACTATTGTTGTTAGTTTTCTACTGGTCAAAAGAGCTTCAATCTCCTCGCGTCCAGGAATTGTATGCCTAGGCCCTGCCTTACCAGAACGCTTCAAAGCATTTAATGTATTCAGTGCAAGGACTTGGACTTGAGAATCAATATTCACCCCATGAGCTACTTGATGAACATAATCAGATAAATATGCCCCAATGTCCTTGCTAGGTGGCATGGAGGATGCGCATAGATACATCAGTTCCCACGCTCTAATCAAGGATTGCCTGTAGGTTCAAAAACAACCGTAGATACATTAAGAAACAGACGCTGATATTGCATGCATGGGCAATTTATAGGGGCCAATAGCCTATGTGAAATCAACTGAATTCCCTTTGCCAGGAAAAGATTCATACCTGTCAGGGTTATTCCGTGTTTGCTTTGATATCTGTGTAAAGAGTTCATCACGAAGTTCAGATCGCTTCAAAGTATGCTTGTACAGTTTGGCAACAAGCTCAATCCGTTCTTCTAGGCTCACAGGAGTTACTCTATCTGATGAATCAATACCCATATACTTCAGAATTATCAGGAACAATTTTATTGCCCGGCTTACTAAGTCACTGTTAATTTTGAGCAATGAAGTCGGAATGGGATCCTGTCAAAAGTTCAGCATGCTGCCACATGAGTTTGGTCAAATAATAAAATATGCTGCATGCAATGACTGGAATATCTTACATTCAAGACAAATATCATAGTTACAAAAGCTTGGAAACAGACGATGAGTACGAGGAAGTTGTTGAACGTTAAACTATTCTTGTTTTTGTTTTTCTTCCCCTCCAAACAACTTGATGCTTTAAAGCAAGACAAAGCTTATTAAGAATAGAATGTTAACAGTACTACCTTCTGAAAGCATAGCATATCCTCAAATGTAAATTTGTCACGAGCTTGAAGGCCTACAGATCTTTTGGAAAAGAATCCACGTTTCCCAGCAGACTGTTTCTGCATGGACCTCAAAAATCCCTCTACCTAGTAAAAAAGGAAAAGAAAAACCACATTGATCAATCAATATACCAGTCTATTCACAAAATTTATAACAAAGACTTCAGTAGCCAAAACTACAAAAATCTTACAACAAACAAATCAGCCATACCAAGCCTTCAATGATTATATGTCTCTTCATGCCACAAACAACAATGCTGAGAGAAGGTTATTCGAACAAGAAGCCATAAAAAGAAAAAGGCAGATGCATAATTTTAATGCACTACTTATACTTCATATAGATATCCTGAGCTAAAATAAAAGAAATTAACAAACCAGCCAGTTTTTTCTTACCTGAAATTTACTAATCAATGGTATAGCTCCTACTAAATCGTTTGGAATAGACGTTGACAGGGTTGCTGGAGAACTGCAACAAAAACAACAAACAAGAAACAAGGATCAATCACAATCTCTGACTGTTTACACGGAAAAGAACTCGAACCCTTTATGACTTTAGGTAGCCAACACTTAGTTAATGCATAAATGTGAAGAACTAAAGAAGTGAAAAATACCTTGTCTCACTCATGAATACACCAGCATAGCATGGATGGAAGAATTAACTAAAGTGATGTATTTTGATTGGAATTGAAATCAAGGTGTAAGTGCTTGTGGAAATAAAATGAATCTGGCTGTTGGCCAAATCAACTTATTCGTTCTTAGTTGCGTTCAGGGGATCATTTTAACGTATGCTTACAACAAGCGAACAAGAAAAATAGCTCTTCCCATTCTTACTTGAAAATTAAGAAAGAAAATTATTCTTGGGCAAGAAGATAAATGATATTAAAAAAACTGGCACAAACAGCATTCTGTTATTTAACACAAACCCATGATATAATCTTAGAATAGTTTGAGAAAATGGAAACTTACGAAGTGAAGAAATTTGAACCATCACTGTCATATTCATCAACATTGGAGAAAGCGACAGAGTTGTGTAGAGGGGTTCCATTGCCATTGCCAGAGCTCAAGGAAGATCCACTCATTCTGGCACTTCCGGACATAACAAGAGGTGTATCAACAGTCATTGGGATCAAAACTTAAAAGGTTCTTACAATCTCCTCTCCTCCGCTGCTATTTCCTGTTTCAGCTACTTTAACCCACTTTGATCAGATCTTGCAAAATGCAATACAAAAAATTATAAGCAAATAAAACATGATGAATCTAGTGCCTAAAATTTAGAAGAAAAGAGTGGAAGAAAATCAATTTAGTCAGTCATTTTCAGTTGCTTAACTGGAGATAGAAAATTACATCACATCAGGAGAAATTGGGACTTCAATCACAAATAAAATGGAACACTTTCAATTCGACGAATCTAAAAGGCAGGCTAAAACGAAGGGCAAACTGTCATTAGAAAAATCAAGCTAATAGAGAGTATCGGTTCGAAAACCATTTTGCATTCAAAGCAGAAGACGAGTAGTCGACCTGTAAATGCTTTTTCTTACCCAAGTACCCCAAAGAAGAGATCAAACATAAACAAAACCATTCTAGAAGCAAAACTTGAAGAGACAAATGAAAATAATAGGTACATACCAGAGCAAGCAATCGATACAATGTCGCAGGGCAAAACTTCTCCTGAATCTTGTCATTGAAAAACAGATCTAGAGAAGAAGAAGAAGAAGAAAGAGAAAAGACCAGAAGTAATCTCAATAAACAAAAAATCCCAGGGAGAGAGTTGAGGAGCTCGCTCAAGAGTCACGAGTGTATTAAAAACTTAAAAACCCTTTTTTTTTTTTTTTTTTCTGTCGAAAGGAAAAAACAAAAGAGAAGGAAAGGACTTTGCTGCTCCTCCTCAGCTCCTGTTTCTGTTTTGTTGCGTAAATATCAAACCTATCACTTCCAAGTTCTCAATTCCATAGATCATAATGGAGACTTTGATCATCGATAAACGATAGTTGATCCCCAATACTCAATTTTTTAAATTATAAATACTCTTCTCGAGGGCGGGACTCAGGATGTAAAAATTGATCTCAATCTACTCTGGATTCTGGACGTGCCCACCTCTTTTTGCCACTCGACAAAATGGGACCAGGGTTTTAGTTAAGTGTACCCGTATCGGATATCTATACCGATAAATGATGATGAGTCTTTTTTTTTTTTTAATAAATACCGATAATGATATCATACCAGTATGGGTCCTGGGTTCATAGTATTAGTTTAAGTGTACCCGTCTTTGCCCTTTTTTTTTTTTAATCGCTTTTTAAGCGTATCAATATCAGATTATGACAAATCAACAATACTAATGCTTACAACATTAAATATCACAACCCCAAATTTTGCAGACAAATAGATCCTTACGTCCCTTTAGATTTGAATGTGAAAAGGATTTTTAAAGTGACACAATAAATGATTGAATTCGGATGTTTGATTTTACAAATGGTAAATCAGGTTATTTTCTATATATGTAACAATTAGAATTCACACCAAAGAAAAAGAAAAATTTGTTTGTTAGAATTAACCATGCTAATCGAAAAAACTATGCATGAGAGAGGTATCAAAGATTCTTTTGTTAAAAACTTAAAACTAGAAAGGAAGAAAGAGGATTCTCTCAACAAGTGGTACAGATGAGCACAACAATAAGGTGCAACGGAATAAGGGTTTTAGTGAATGATATCTATATCGATATTGATTATTGTTGATACCGATACAAAACAGATGTAGATCGAACCGTATAAGATCCAAATCAATCAAAAATGTAAAAATAAATAAATAATAATAATAGATATTGTTTCGTATCATAATCTGTCATTGGCAATACAAGGAACAAAATAATTTGAAGATAATGAAGTCATTTCATGAAAGGAGAAAGAGATAGATAAAACCATAAGTGCTAGCGTACCCTCCCCTGATGGCTCTTAGAACGTTTTCCCAAAAATTTATGATAATCGATCATTCTGTTAGGGTATATTTAGTTTGATTTCTATTTGTATTTATTTGACTTATTTCTATTTTTATAAGTGTTTGATATAATTTATAACACTTATTTTTATTTATAATAAATTATAATAAACTAAAGATCATAAATTACTCTCGAGCTATTTGCGATTTGTGGTAACAAATCATTTATATTGATTTTTGCACTACCTTAAATGAGTACGCATGCTAAACTACTCAAAATCAAAGGTAAATAAGTAACTTCAGTATGTTTTATATTTTTTTCCAATAAAAAACTCTAAATCATACCATCTTTCTCGAACTCAAAATTGAAGGTGACACCTAAAACCTATTTTCTCATTATATAATATATTTTATAAATAATAGACAAACAAATACTATTTGTGGTCCACGATTTATTGTCACAAATAATTTATAAAAAATAATTAATAAATACAAAATAAAAATCATACCAAAGAAAGCGGCGTTATATGATTTGATTTTTGTCATGCAAGTCCGTTGCTCCACTCATCCAAAATAGTAAATATCACAACCCTCGAATATCCCAATCATCCGATATCAAAAGTCACGAAATTGAGATACACAAACGGCAACAAGGGCAGCACAGGACATAAGCATTAGAAACATAGAAGATGGGCCCAGACGCCAAAAACTTCCTTTTTTACACCGATGATCCAGTACGTACTAGAGCACCAGTATTTGTTTAAGACTGCAATCATATAACAGCAGGAATCAATCAATCATTCAAGTGGGGAACCCACAAAATCATTAGATAACCCTGAGCTAGATGAATACTCAATCCTCTAGAACGCGCAGTGCACACACATCCGAAAACATGGACTCAGTTTTTTTCTTATTAGATTGTGTTTCTAAATTCGTGAAGCTCATGCATACCAGTATGCCACTGCAACTCTCCTTGCCGGCCGGCATGGCTGGCATTTAAACTCTATTTTTGGAATTAATGATTTCACTGTACTACCCTTTGGCTACTTCTGTAATTTCAAACTCCCATTTATTTTAGTGACAGCTGTCATTCGTATCAGTTCCTTCCGATCAGCCTATCTCAATTCCGATAGATTCCATCTCGAAACCGATATAACCAAATCAAACCAAACCGAGAGGTTACAACTCACAACCCTTGATCCAAATACAAAACCTAGGGCGAAGGCAAATTATGGTCTACTACAATTGATTGCCAACCGTTTCAACCATCGAGATTGGAATCGAGTGGACCCGCTCATGATTCCGATTCGTAGTTTAATAATCTTATCCCACTTAAAGGGAGTTAATGGAAAAAGGAAAAGGCCAAGGCCGGTACAACCAAACAATTAACGAAGAAGGTTCGATAAAGCTGTGGGGCATTAAAGAGAGTCATGAGAAAGTTGTAGCACTCTCAGAGGGATATGATTCTAACCCCACCAGCTGAATGATAACTTCAATTCATTGGTGAAGGAAAGGAAGAAAGAAATGCTCTCACGACAAGCCAACTAAGGGGACCCAGGGAAGCGCTTGTAGCGCAGTGATCCGCTCCCATCAGCGGGTTTGGTGTAGCGTCAGGGAGGTCGAGTGATCGACTCTTAATCCTCACTTTCTCTTTTCCATACTTTCCTCACCTACCCGACGGCCTCGCTTGGCGCCTTCCATCAGACCACTAATACAGGGGAGGCTACTTTGACAACCCAGAAATAATAACGATAAATAAAACAAAACATAAGGGAGACCATGAAAAAGGTAACAAGCAGCTTAACAGGCAGTGCTGTAGGGATTATATAAATGAGATGACTTGACTTCTACCATACCTCGTCTTTCTCCCTTTATATTTAGGGTAATTTACAACATCACCCCTTGAAGAATGTCACAATTATAAGAACACTCCCTCTGTTTCACCAAATCAGACTCAGACCCCTTACCATCAGTCAATGTTAAGGAATATACTTTATATGTTGATGTCAACTACTATATTTATTTTAAATACCAAAATGACCTTCTATCTCTTCTTTCACAACTTTTAAAGGTTCAGAGGACGCTAGGTCGATTCATGGAAACGATTCGTTCCAATCTCTTCCCTTCGTTATTTCTTCAATGTAGTCACACTGAGGTCTGAAATAAGGATGGTATATCAGAAGATAACCATATATGAGAAATATGTTTTGGCCAAAATCTCAATCTGGTCTCTACGTTTGATGTCTCGGTACTCCAACACTTCTCTTGCCCTCTAAACATTGCCTTCCATTTTATCGCTCCACTTTCGCCTCACCTCCGCAGCAACATCGTTAAATCCTTCCCTTACCTGAGATTCCAAGTGTACGGCTTCGATGACTCTGCCGTGGTCGGTCTCATCTCCACTTCCATTGGTGCCGCACTGGATTGCCTACTTAACTACACCCGTAACTACATTGCCAATCTCCTCCCTCTCTGCGTCCACCGCGTTGTGTACCTTGATTCCGATCTCCTCCTCATCGATGACATTGCTGACCTCACTGCCACTCCCCTCGGTGACCATTCCATCCTCGCCACCCCTGAGTACTGTAATGCTAACTTCACTTCCTACTTCACTGCAATCTTTTGGTCTGACCCTGCTCTATCCTTAACCTTTGCCGGTCTCAAGGCTTGCTACTTCAACACCGGGGTCATGGTTATCGATCTCGAGCAATGGCGTGCTAGGGATTATACTACCAAGATCGAGGAATGGATGGAACTCCATAAGCGAATGAGGATTTACGAATTGTGTTCTTTGCCTCACTTTCTGCTTGTCTTTGCCGAGAATATTGCTCCGGTGGATCACCGTTGGAACCAACACGGCCTCGGTGGTGACAATTTTTGGGGCTTTGTAGAGATCTGCATCTGGGTCTGGTGAGTCTCTTGCATTGGAGTGGAAAGGGTAAGCCATAGGCAATACTCGACACCAATCGGCTTGTCCATTAGACGCCTTGTGGGCTCCTTATGATCTCTTGCAAACTCCTCTCTTCCTCCGAAGTAGATTCAGAGAGATCCAATGACACTGCAAAGCATCTCTGCATCTCTTTCTTTTTTATGGGATTCCCTATCCAATTGGGATGTTGTTGTTGGTTAAAGATGAACACAGGTGGATCAGGTGTTGGAATCAATTAAATCCAGAGAGAGAGAGAGAGAGAGAGAATTAAGTGAATCAAGCTAAGATACCGCGCATTTACAACATATTTGATTTGATAGAGAAAATAAAATCAAATAGATCTCTCAAATTGCATAACAGAACAATGTGTCTCAAAAATAAGAAATTTGTCAAATAGAATATGGTAGAAACCTTAGGAAACCTCAGAGATTGTCAAGACTCGGCAGCTTCATCCACAGAGACAACGAAAGAAGAAAGATCTACAGAGGGTTTTGATTCCTCTCCCTTCCCTCTCTCTTTTTGGTTTCCCCTTTCAAACTCCTTAAAAGCCACATCTCGTTGGTTGTAGATTATATATAGAGACGTCAAATAAATTATCGAAGCTTAGTATATCTCGGATTCTGCCTCTGCAAAGGAACAGAGGATTATACCTTCAATGCTAAAGGTTAAAATATGAATTTTTTAATGACAAGGATATAACGATCATTTTAAATTTTCACTTAACAGTGATTGACAGTAAGGGGTCTGAGTCTAATTTGGTGAAACAAAGGCGGTGTTCTTATAAATATGGCATTCTCCAAGGGGTGGTGCTGTAAATTACCCTTATATTTATTAGGTTGTCAATAGGATATAGTACGGTTCGATTTTGGTCAGGTTGAATCAATTTCGATTGGAAAATTAGATCAAATTGAAGCAACCTCGCTAAGATAAGATAATGGTTTGATTGATTCGGTCTTCTTATAGGTTGGCGTATGGGCTCTTTTTGATCTTGATATTCCACCATTACTCCAACCTATCATTTGTCGAAACTATATAGTACAACCTCATTGATATAACATATTTTCCGACCACAAAATGTCAAGAAGGTTTGAAGAGAGCCAGTAGTTGAACAGCTCAACATGAACCATTTTTTCACGATCATTCGCAATTGCTATGCTCAGTATGCCCATGTCTCAATCGAACGTCTCATCCCTACGTGATATAGAGCGTCCACGTCATCATAGGATGGTGACGTCTATAACTAACTATCTCTAAGCTTACTCATACATGACAAACTCAACCCGACATGGGTTAGGCAGTTATTTAATCACAAGACTAATGATGATTAAGTTAGCCATTATGGGATTAACTATGGTCAAGTTAACCGTTATGAGATCGACTAACTCAATGTAAAAAAATGACGAGCTCACCAATGAGCAGAGAGTCCACATCAACAATGAAGAGGACAACCTAGCTAATGAAATGAACCATCAATGTCTATATAAGGGACACTTAGCGAATTCGGTAAGTAAGACTCTCAACGTACTGAATACTCTATGTCTAATATCCCTTTTTAAGATGAGACCAGATTTAGGCATCAGTAGAGCCCATTTCCCGGAGCTTTCTCTGGGCCAGTTTCTAATATGTGTTGTGCAGGATTGTACAAAGCGGAATCTGCATTAATAGATCTATTATCGAATTGTTAATGGTTTTCATATATACATTAAGATAGAGAGGGTTTCCCACAATGCCTGGTTATTAATTTAGTGAATCATAAATAAGGGGTTGTGTGTGTGTGTGTGTGAGAGAGAGAGAGAGAGAGAGAGAGAGAAATCGGATCCTCGTTTTTGTGAGAGGGCAAAAAAATTTGCTCATGGACGAAAATTTAAAGAATTATATATATATATATTTTCAATTTATATGGGTTTATTATTATTATTATTATTATTAGGGTAATTTACAGTGCCACCCCCTGGAGAATGTCACAATTATAAGAACACCCCCTATATTTCATCAAATTAGACTTAGATCCCTTACTGTCAGTCTGTTAAGTCAAAAGTTAAAATGATCGTTATACCCTTTTCACTAAAACTCATTTTAACCTAATTCCTCTTCACCTTTATCCATTCTCTCCTTCATTGAGAGGAGAGAGAGAGAGAGAGAGAGAGAGAGAGAGACGCAATTTACGGCACAACGCCATCGTCAGCGGCGTTCTTCAATGATATCCATCTAATTGCTTGCGTCGAACATCGAGTGGTGGTTCCATGGCTCGTCGTCAAACCAACATTCTCTCTGGTTGCCAAGAACTCAAATCCTTAGATGTGAGAGGTTGCTGGGATGTGAAACTTGATGACAAGTTCTTAGATGAGAAGTGCTCTAGGTTGAAGGTTCTGGGCGCTTCAGTCATGGATAATTACTACCGGAATTACAGTGATGATTTATTTGATTACTTGGATTCTTTGTGTTACTCTGCCTGGATGTTTAGTACTCATCTGTATGAAGGTGAGAGCTCTGATGGGGTTTGGGACGATTAGCAGATGCTTGAGGAGCTGGAGCTGAGGTTCTATGAAGGGTTTGATGAGGAAGACGATGATGATTATGGGGAGTTTGAGTAGTCCCTATATCCATTACTTTTAGGTTGTAAGAGTGTTTGATGTTTGGGTCTGGAAACTGGATCAATAGGTATTACCTGAGCTTTCTACATGTGTTGTTACTATTGTTTTGGATGCCACCCCTGGCATGGAAATTGGAATGGAAGGTTTCTTAGGCTTTGGGGATTTATATATGGTTCCTAGAACAGTGAAAGTTGTGGGGCTTGTATTTTTTTTTTTCATTTCTTGAAAACAATGGCAACGCCCATTTTCCTATCACCATAGATGATTGTTCCCCTGTCTGCAACTGCCTTAGCCTTATCGATTAGAGAAAAAGTAAATTAGTTTAGTTTTGGTGGAGCATAAGCAATAGCCAGTCGCCATGAGGTCCTACAGGATGATGGACGTCCGTCATCATCCATCGCCGATGCCACCGTTGCTGATGCTCTAAATGATCATCGGTGGATAGGTAAATTGGGTTTTAGAATGGGCCCAAATCGATTTGGGTGAAAGAAATTATTACAAGGGTATTTTAGGTACTTCATATTTTTTAAGGGTATTTTGGTATTTAAAATAAAATATAGTTGCTGACATCAACATATAAGGTATATTCCTTAACAGTGCCTGACGGTAAGTGGTCTGAGTCTAATTTGGTGAAACAGAAGGGATGTTCTTATAATTATGGCATTTCTCTAGGGGGTGGCATTATAAATTACCCTTATTATTATTATTATTTTTGGGATTTGTTTGATTTTCATTTATGGTTCGATCCAATGTGATTTTCTACTGGCTTCTTGAAAAGCACCTTATGCGGTAAAAATTGACCGGATGATCTTCCCTGCAGTTCCTGGTGCTTTAGCCGACCTGCACAGAAGATATGATAAGGGAGAGTCGGGCTACCCGACAGGGGACTCTCCGATGCCTAAGTCAGATCTTTCCACAGTAGATGCTCAAGAGAGCTTTTACAGTAAAAGAAGTGATTGATCCCCTATGATGGAGGCTTACCTTGGTATTTATAGGTTGTTGATGGAGAGAGAAGGAGGGGCGTTTGTAGAGAGTCCTATTTAGGCGTAGAGTCCTTGAGGGGAGTGGCTCTGTGATTCTGGGAATATTCTGGGTTCCGGGGCATGTTCTGGGAATAGTCCCCTTTGATCTCGAAGGTGTAAGTCGTGAGAGGGGTGGATGCCTTTGATGACATGTAGTGGATAGAGTCCTGCCCTCGTGATCAGGGATCACGTCCCTTGAATGTAGGAGTTGATGTGTGCACGTTTTTGGGTGCCTTACTTGACTATGCCGAGCTGAGGTGACAGGTAGGCATGAGGAGAGGTTGACGTGGCTGCTCGGCATGAGGAGAGGCTGAGGTGGTAGCACGGCCTGATGGAGGTCCGAGGTGGTAGCATGGCCTGATGGAGGGCCGAGGTGGCAGCATGGCTTGATGGAGGGCCTAGGTGGTAGCACTGCCTGATGGAGGGTCGAGGTGGCAGCACGACTTGATGGAGGGCCGAGGTGGTAGCATAGCCTGATGAAGGGCTGAGGTGGTAGCACGGCCTAATGGAGGGTCGAGGTGGCAGCACGGCCTGATGGAGGGCCGCGGTGACAGCACGGCCTGATGAGATGCCGAGATGGCTGCTCGGCACGAGGAGAGGCCGAGGTGGTGGGCCAGCCTTCTGTTCAGGTTTGCATATACGCTTCAGTCGTGCTGAGGAAGGGAACATATTTTACCTCATCACCAGCCCCCCGCTCTAGCAGTTCGGATCAATCTGCTAGAACATTTAATTCAATTTTGACTTTCGTGCGATGTACGCTGTCTATTCGGTGTGAAATGCACTGCTTCACTTTCTCAGTTGAGGCTGCTCAACGGTTCAAGGATGTGTTGTCGCTTGTTCAAAGGTGGAGGAGGAGGCAAAGTGCCTTCATAGGGAGTCACACAAGATCACAGGCCAACTAGAGGTTGAGAAGAAAATGACCCCATTTGAGGAGGTCCGTGTCAATGATGTTGAGTTGATAACTGGAGAGCTGGAACAGGAGGTTGCTAAGCAGCTCAATGCCAACAGCAACTTGATGAAGGAGAATGATGCTCTCTAGGATGAGTTGTTCGAGACTCAGGGCACTCGTAAGAAGGAGGAGGAGATCGCAGCTAGGGTTGGCGAGCTGGAAAGGCAACACCGGGCCAAGCTGGATGCCAACGAGGTGGTTGAACACCTAGGCCTATCAGAAGTGGTTGGTTGACGTTAACATTGCTACGTTTCAGGTCGGCTCGGACGATGCCATCCGGTTCATCCTGAGTAAGATGCCAGGCTACGATATGACGGACTATGAGTAGCGCATTCTCGTCCCTGCTACTTTGGTGCAGCTCAACAGCTCGATTGACATTGGTGAAGAGGTGACCCAACTCGAAGGATAGCCAAGTGAAGAGCTAGGCCCGTGGATTAGCCCCCCGAGATTAGCCTTGTATATATATTTATGTAGATGTCTCCTTCTGAAGCGATGTACTTTGAGGGCTTTTTCACTTTTTTTATAAATGGAAAATTTGTTTTGATGTCTTCATCTCTCAGCATTCTTGTGCTTCTTTCTTTATTTTCTTGTACTTCAAGCGCGGCTCAAAATGAGTAACTATTGGAAGAATAAGGACCAGTATAGCTGTCTGAGTGTGGCTCTGTTCCCTAGTTGAGCTCATAATTGATCTTCCATGTCTAGCTTATGAGCTCTTGAGGTGCCAAGCCTGGGCCTAGCCATGGGGGTGCCGAGCTGGGGTTCGATCTTAGAGAATGTCGAGCTTGGGGTCGGTCTTAGAGGGTGCCGAGTTTGGGCTTGATCTTTTGAGGCGCTAAACTTGGGTTTGGTCTTGACAATGCCGAGCTGGGGCTCGATCTTAGAGAATGCCGAGCTTGGGCTTAGTCTTAGAGGGTGCCGAGCTTGGGCTTAGTATTTTGAGGTGCCTTGTGTTAAGGTCTTTTATAGTACCGAGCCAGGGCTGGGGCTTGCATGCTTTAGTGTGCATAAGGTCTTGAGGTGCCGAGCCGTGCTCGGGCTTGTATGTCTTTATGCATAAGGTCTTTAAGTGCCGAGCTGGGGCTTGGGCTTACATGCCCTAGTGCATAAGGGCTTGAGGTTCCGAGCCGGGACTCGAGCTTGCACGCCTTAGTGCGTAAGGTCTTGAGGTGCCAAGCCATGCTTGGGGTTGCATGTCTTAGTGCGTAAGGTCTTGAGGTGCCGAGCCGTGCTCGAGCTTGCATGCCTTAATAAGGGCTTGAGGTGCCGAGCCTTGCTTGGGCTTGCATGCCTTAATAAGGTCTTGAGCTACCGAGTTGGGGCTCAGGCTTGCATGCCTTAATGCGTAAGGACTTGAGTTGTCGAGCCGTGCTCGAGCTTATATGCCTTAATGTGTAAGGTCTTTGAGTTGCCAAACTAGGGTTTGGTCTTGATAATGCCAAGCTTGAGCTCGGTCTTAGATGCTGCCGAGATGGAGCTCGGTCTTAGATGCTGTCGAGCTAAAGCTCGGTCTTAGATGTTACCGAGCTAAAGCTCGATCTTTATACCTTAGTTGTTAAGGTCTTTGAGTTACCAAACTAGGGTCTGGTCTTGATAGTGCTGAGCTTGAGCTTCGTCTTAGATGTTGTCGAGCTGGAGCTCGGTCTTAGATGCTACCGAGCTGTAACCTGGTCTTAGATGCTGTCGAGCTGTAGCCCAATCTTATATGCTTTAGTTGTTAAGGTCTTTGAGTTGCCAAATTGTGATCTGGTCTTGATAGTACCGAGCTTGAGCTCGGTCTTAGATGCTGCCAAGCTGGAGCTCGGTCTTAGATACTATCAAGCTGTAGACCTGTCTTAAATGCTGCTAAACTGTAGACCGATCCTAGATGCTGTCGAGCTATAGCCTGGTCTTAAATGCTACCGAGCTCTAGCCCAGCCTTAGATGTTGTCGAGCTGTAGCCCGATCTTAGATGCTGCCGAGTTGGAGCTCGGTCTTAGATGTTGTCGAGCTGTAGCATGGTCTTAGATGCTGCCGAGCTGTAGCCTGGTATTTATGCCTTAGTTGTTAAGGTCTTTGAGTTGCCAAACTAGGGTCTGGTCTTGATAGTGCCAAGCTTGAGCTCGGTTTTAGATGTTGCCGAGCTGGAGCCTGGTCTTACATGCTACCGAGCTGTAGCCCGATCTTTATTTTCTTAGAAGAGCCAAATATTTGGGAGAAGCTTCATAGTATATTGATGTGTGGTATGCACTTGGGACAAATATATTGCTTTGAAATATAATCTAATCTTCTCCGTGAATAAAATTGAATAACTGAGATATGGAAGCTAGGGTGCTGACAATATAAAATCTACAAGACTAACACCCAATCGATGGGATTTCAATGCAATCTACTGATAAAACTGTCTACTGGTAAAATTTTTTGAGATTTTCAACATTCCATGCCCTTGGTATAGTTGTACCCCCCTGAGTCTACAAGTGGCCAGTTCAACTCTTCCAGATATCTGTCAGAGAACGTAATGAGTGGATCAGTTCTGAGGGCTTTAACAGGCTGTTCTGTGATGCATATGAACCGCGCATGTGCTTTGGCTTTTCTAACTGATTTCGTCGTGGGTCCGCCCATGATTGTTAGAATGGCTGGACCCACTGGATGATTATCATACGTGTCAGCTCGGTCTGTGACTGGTTCCTTCAGTGGCTTAGTCCTATCTTAGCTCGGGCCAGTTTTCTCCATATTTCTACTTCAAATACTTGTTAAGGTATCCAGCCTTGATGAGCTCATCAATTTTCCTTTTCAAAGACTTGCAGTCTTCAGTGTCATGCCCATGGTCTCGGTGGTATCGATAATACCGGTTTGGGTTCCTCTCCTCTGGTTTAGCCATCATTGGCTTGGCTAGCAAAAATACTTCTAATCCTGGATCTCTAAGAGCAGGTTTGTTCAGGAACGATCAAGTTCATACTGCTCGGGTTTATCAGTGTCAAGCGACCGATCTGTTCTATTCTTTTTTAGCTCGCGGGAATCGTCCCTAGGCCTCATAGTCATTTCCTTATCCTTCTCTGACTGATCACCCCTATCAGCTATCCCTCTAGCAGCCAGGACTTCCTTCATGTTGGCGTATTGATTGCACTGTCTCAATAGTTTGGGCATTGTTTCTGACAAGTCAAGGGCCAGAGACTGGAGCAGATCACGGTGCATTACCCCATTTCACAACGTGCTATACGCCACTCCTTCCGGTAGGTTTTTTCCCTCTAGTGTCACCTTGGTGAATCGGGTAAGGAACTCTCTTATAGTCTCTCTCACTCCCTGCCTCATGTTCATCATGTTTTGTGTAGTTTACTTCTGCTTCATACTTTCTTGGAAACATGTGAGGAACGTTTTTGTCAGCTCTTCATAACTGTGGATGGACCGGGGCTCAAGTTCGACATCCATGCCAGTGTTGCTCCTTTCAATGAGGCTGCGAAGGCTAGGCAGTGAACGGCGTCTGAGCTACCATGAACCGTCATGGCCGAGCTATAATACAACAGATGATTATAAGGATCTGTGGTGTCGTCATATCCATTGAAGACGGGTAGCACAAAATTTTGGGGCAGCTCGGAGTCTATCAGTTTGTTAGATAGTGCATTATGGGCCAGAGTTACAGTTATGTTGGCCGGGTGCCTTTGCCTCTGCATTCCTTCTACTCACTCAGTGAGGCGCTAGAGGCGGCTCTCTATGTCGTCCCTTCTCTCCTCAGCTCAGAGATCCGGGGATCGACGTGCCCTTTCACCTCTTCTAGGGCTTCTTCCTCTGCCTTGGTGACCATCAGGCCGATCCTGACCTTACAGTGGTGCGCCTCTGGTCGGCCTGATGGGCGAGTCCTGACCCCCATGCGGTTGATCTCGTCGAGCTGTACTCTGAGAGTTTTCACGTTCTTCTTTGTGCGGACGCACGCTTCTAGTGATTCTTTGAGGCGATAACTGGCATATTCCTGCCTGGGGTGGGGATCTATAGACGTGTCTCTGGGCTCCGGTGAAGCGCGAAACAACGAGCTCTCCCATTCTGGCCAGGAACGGGACCTTTCCTGCGCCCCTCGGTAGGAGAGTGGGGTGGTATCGAGTGAACAATGCGTGATGTTCTGGCTAACCCCCTCCTTGCTGTTGATTAAGGGGTGACATTGTTGTCAGTAGATTCGTCGTTGAGTTGTCTGTATAGAACAGGCCTAGGCGGCTGAGCTGAACTAGTCCATGGCACTGGAAGTGCCAAGCCGAACTGACGTATGAAGTCCCGCACCAGTGCTTTTGTCGCTAACACCTGTAGCTGCAGGCTCTGCATCTGCTCTTCCATGTTTAGGTGAGTTACCCGAGATGATGGGACATCGCGAGATAGCTGAGGATTTTGCTCGCGCTGATCCCCCTCTCCCTGGGTAACTTGCGCATCAGGCCTGGTTTGCTGGGGTCCTCGTGGAGGGGTCTCTACTGGGACATTCTCCTGCTTTGCCATTGGTGGTGAATGGGGACATCCAAGTGGTAACTCACGGGTGGATCTTACTCGTGTTGTCATAGAAGAGATGACCTTCTCACTCCTTAATTGCATTGGTCTAAGGTGACTTTTGTAACTGTTTCCCACAGACGACGCCAATCTGATGCGGTAAAAATTGACCGGATGATCTTCCTTGCAGTTCCTGGGGCTTTAGCTGACCTGCATAAAAGAGATGACTGGGGAGAGTCGGGCTAACCTGACAGGGGACTCTCCGATGCCTAAGTCAGATATTTCCACAGCTGATGCTCAAGAGAGCTTTTACAGTAAAAAAAGTAAATGATCCCCTATGATGGAGGCTTACCTTGGTATTTATAGACTGCTGATGGAGAGAGAAGGAGAGGCTTTTGTGGAGAGTCCTGTTTAGACGTAGAGTCCTTGAGAGGAGTGGCTTTGTGATTCTAGGAATATTCCGGGTTCCAAGGCATGTTCTGGGAATATTCCCCTTTGATCTCAGAGGTGCAAGTCGTGAGAGGGGTGGATGCCTCTGATGACGTGTAGTGGATAGAGTCCTAGCCTCGTGATCAGGGATCACGTCCCTTGAATGTAGGAGTGGATGTGTGCACGTTTCTGGGTGCCTTACTTGACTATGTCGAGCCGAGGTGATAGGTCGACATGAGGAGAGGCCGACGTGGCTGCTCTGCACGAGGAGAGGCCGAGGTGGTAACACAGCCTGATGGAGGGCCGAGGTGGCAGCATGGCCTGATGGAGGGCCGAGGTGGCAGCACGGCCTAATGAGATGTCGAGGTGGTTGCTCGGCACGAGGAGAGGCCGAGGTGGTGGGTCAGCCTTCTGTTCAAGTTTGCATACATGTTTCAGCCGTGTTGAGGAATGGGACATATTTTGCCTCATCACCACCAATAATGGTTCGATTTGATCTTGTTTTTTATAGCCGATCCAACTGGTTGGGGCTGAAAAGTGACACCCCAAATATTCATCATAAAGAGAGTATGCCCATTCGGGCAGACAACCACTTTGCTTTTGCTTCTATGCAGGGAAATGGGAAGAATGCCAAATTATTGAGTGTAGAGATGATGAGATGATGAGATGATGAGATGATGAGATGATGAGATGATGAGAGGAGAAGAATGCCAAATTATGTTTCAGGAGATTGATGATGAGATGCCAAGGCAAGACCAGTAAAGTATTTTTATGGTTGTTGGTTCTGTTAACCAAAGAAGACCTCTTATTTGGGCTGTTCCACTGACCAGGATTGGCTCATGGTTGTTGATAGTACCCATAAGGGTAGGGTTCTAAAAGTTTGGTGAACAAGGAAAGTTGTTGCTTTGACTTTATTTGGTACCTCACTTGTAGGAATCAATCATGTTATATATGTAGATTCACTACCAAGTTTGAGTCTCAATAAACCATGATTCTTGAACCCGAGATTCGGAATATAGCTAGGGCAGATATTTGGAAATTAAAGTTGTCTTTGATATGTATTTGAATAATGTATTTACGGTCGATAATGTATTTCAATAATCATATTAAATACAGTCTTAATTGTTCACCCATGATCTTAAACATCAGTAAATTTGTCATTTTATATTTCCAACATCAACATTTTGTGAGTCTTGAGCCATCCCTTTAAAATCTCAACTTTAAATCTTTATTAAAGAGAATGGACTATATAATTGTACTTTGAAAATGTTTGGAATTATATAGTGGAATTTTCTAGATTATGATTACGTTCAAAATGATTTCTTGGAGTGCACATCAAACACAATATTAGGCCCTAATTAACCGGTTTGAGCCTATAATATATCGACACTAGTATAAATTCCATGGTTGTAGGTATCAGTATCAATACTTATATTGATCTCAACTGATATTGATACAAATCAATTGTAATAATTCGGATCAGATCATTTTACTTTTCAAAATATTGTTATCTTGATTTTTGGGCCATTTTACTCTCTCATGTATTGATATTAATTACCGACAATACCAATACATATAAATCGATCGGCTGATACAATACCAAGACCTTGAACCATGATACATTCTTAGAATAAATAGCTACCTAATAATGAAGAAAGGGCTTTTTTTTGGGGGGGGGTGTTGAGAAGAAAGGGCTTAATTGACATGAGATGAAATTTTGTATCCATATCCATTCTAAAAAACTAAAGCGTGTAGGGTATGTAAGCATTTATGAGAATCTTAGGGAAGAAATTGAAAGGTAATAAAAAGTCAAAACTGGCAATCTCCTTTCTCCAATTTAAGTTTTTCACGGGTTTGAGTTCACATCTTAAATCTATCACTCCTCACCTGCCACCAGCTACCAGCTACCAGCTACCGGCTACCAGCCACCAAGCAAGCCAATGATAGAAACCTCATATGCCCTTCATTGAGTGCTTATCTAGGGATGCAGGTTTCAATTTCACATGTATTTCCGCTGATCCACTTCTATGTCTGTTTTATTTTTCCGGATGACATTCATTCGGAAAATTTCTTCATTTCTAGATTTTATATTCTTTGGATATAAAACAGTAGTCTAGGTATAAACTAAAACCTATTTACCATACAGAGGGCATAATGTAGCAGAAACAAAAACAATCAAGTAACCACAATGTAAAGATATATATGGTTCATTAAGGTGTCAACGTCCACGGAGAGATGAGAGTATTCTTCATTAACGATGGAGAAAATGGTTACAAGTTCTCTATGCCTCACTCTTTGTTGATTACTAAGAATTCCTCTTTAAAAAAAAAAAATGAAGTTTTTCAAATTATCTCCATCGACCCATGTAAACCTTAAAAGTTTTCCTCCTTTAAAAGAAAATCTAGAACCGCCACATGCCATATAAAATGGGACTAGAGTTTTGTGGACATTAAGATCTGAAGACCCCTTGCCTACAAGCCAAACTTCAAATCAATCCAAGTTATGCCAAGTGCCTATTTGAAACTACGAAGAGGCTGCACAAAACTACAATGGGAGTGCATTTACATATATATAAAAGAGGGATGACATTAGGAAAGGGTAAATTTATTGAAGTCAAATATGAAATTTGACACGTAGCTTACTATTAAGGGATTATTTAAACGGTGGTGTCCAAAAACTTTTTCATAAAAATTTCCTTTTTTTTTTTTTACATGATAAAACCAACTCGACAATTAATTTTATTTTAGTAAAAAACCCAACAAGTAAGGGTGGGGCTGTTGGGAAAACGTGATCTAGAACCGAGTGTCTATCGGTTGGTTCAGGCTAATTTTGGTCAGGTTGAATCGATATTGGGCCAATAATTGGTTAAATTGCAACAAACCATTGACTCGAAAGAAATGGAAAAAGAAGATTGTTTGTAGTGTGATTGTCTCGCCTCTCATGAAATAAAAAATCCTACTCCTATTAGATACGTCCACATGCACTCTCATCAGCCTGACACTATATCCCTCCCTCAAAAAAAAAAAAAAAAAAAAATAATAAAAGAAAATATGGGAGGAAAATCATACCAATACTATTCTTTTTCTTCATTCAACGTAGCCTATATTCGTTTGAGTTGCCTTGCTGTGAAAATCATCTACAGTCGTTGCACTAGAATAGTGAGCATCGGGTGATTGAAAACCCTTATAACGTGTGTAATCTAGAAACTTTCAACCGTCTATTGCTTGCCGTAGCTCATTGCTTGTTACAGAGAATGTAAACTCATTGCCTTGTTGTTTGTGAATTTTTTTTTTTAAGTTAATTGAGAAATTCATAGGTATCTCAGCAATATAAGAGAAAAAAATTTCATTGCTAGATATGGCCATATGGGGAAGCCGGCAACCGTTGGGCACATTTTCTCAATGGATGTTTGTGGGCAGTCTACGCTGGAGTGCTGGACTGCTTTGTGGAGAAGCACAAAGATGGGCCTCAATTTTTTTCCCTTTTTGGGTAAATCTCAAATTTTAAATTATCGCCATCTCGATATTGGGTAGGCCAGTTTGGATATTCCCCGTGTATGGACTCTCTACTGTGGGGACTGGACACTGGAGAGGTAACTAGTAGTTCTTCACGTGCTATGCATGAATATCTGATATCTCAATCTCAACTTCCATTTCAATTTCTACCGACCCAAAAAAAAAAACCTTCCATATCAAGAGAGAAATAGATTACAAAGAAAACAAAAGATTGTTATCTGATCGTACACCACCCTGACACCAGGGTGCTGAAACGATCATCTTCCTATTTTATGATTAGTGAACTTTTTCGTTGGTCCTGTACTGCTGAAGAAGCCACATGACATGGCAACATTCACCATCCATAGAAAAAATTAGGGTATCTTCAATTTTTTATTATTTTGGGCTGTGAGTGTCGTGGGTGAGGCTCTAGCTCGGTGTCATGAAGCTAGATAGTTGGATCTTGCGTAACTTCAGGGAATTATGGTTTTTGATAGGCGTAACACCCCAATCTTAATTATTGATATAATAGTAGTAGTTTTGTATCTACAATCTAGTAATAAAGGTGAATGAGTCTCTTGCCGGCCCCTTGTGGGTCATGTTCTAGCTCTTCATGGATCCCTTGTTTAGCCCCTTATAAGGTCCATAGCTAATTTCCCTAGTGTAGGTCGTGCACCAATAGATTTTTTTTTTTTTTTTTAAGAAGTAGAAGTTTTAATGACAATGGAAACGTGAAGAGCACATGGCTTCTGAAAGTACACAACTCATACAACCGGGGGGTGGGTTTATACTGTCTTACATGTTGATGATAGTTTCCCCCCCCCCTTGTTCTTCTAAATGGGTTAGCAATGTCATTAATCTTTGTTGGAATAAAGTTGAATGAACAATCTACAAAATAAGAAACAAAGTACAAGACGTCTTGAATGACGACAAACATATTTTAAGGGTCACGATTGATTATTAGTGACTAGTAGATAGGAAATAACTTCTTGATTATCATATTAATTCCTCCATAATATGATAAAGTAGAATTATAGAGAGATGAGGAGAGGATTAGTTTCACTTTTCCACCTTTCTCTCGCCAACCTGCAGCTATTCGAAGTTTATATACAACTCTCTTGAAAGTGTAAAAAATGGGATATCCATTTTTTTTGGTAACGAATGACATATCCAATTTAGGTTTTGACTAGAATTGAATCATAATCGGTTTCAAGAACCCTAGAATTGACCCCTTAGATTTGAAAACTCATGATCCCATGGAGAACATTACTTTTATTCAAATTGGTCACCTATTCAATTTCAATTTTTGAGAAGTGGTTTAGGGTTTAGGGTTTAGGCACACTTCTTCTTCTTCTTCTTCTTCTTTTTTTCTTTTTTTTTTTCTTTACTTGGAAGTGAAACTCTCATCGAAACTCCTCAGTTCAAAACATGGTTTTGAATTTCAAACTGGAATTGGCAGGACTCTAAATTGTTTGGAGCCAATGTCGACCCGACTGATTTAGGTACAATTAGGATAGAAAGCGATGGTGATTGTTTTGTTACATGGACATGATCATTTATCTTTATAGAACCCAAGGATCAAAGAGTGATCCCCAGTGACTAATCCTTGGGGAGACTAGCGCAGCAGTCCACCACCACAGTTTCCACTTAAATCGCAAATGTATGGATGGAGAATTAAACTTGGGACCGTGCGCCTATCCACATAATTCTCAATTCGCATTAACTATCTGGGCAACCCACGAATGAGGCGATACAAACTTAATTAGCTTTGCAAAGATTAAGAAAAAGTCAAATTTAGTTACTAGAGTGCGAACATATATTGATAATTGATACTTAATTTTGAACTGTAGGGTTAATTGATACCAAACAAAAGAAAATAAGTGAAAGCAAAGTTCTTAAAATATTAATTAAGATGTCTCCTCTAGAGATTATAGACGGCCTTGTTCCTTAAGCGACGCAACACAATCATCAAACATCTCTTCAATGCTTCTAAAATTGAAGCCCAAGCTCTCGACCTTAGATGTGTTGTAATTATAATAGGCTCTATCCTTCAAGAGGGGCATAAACCTGAAACTTCCATGCATTAGTAACACACAGTCCAAAATTAAATGCGAACCGCCATATGAACAAAACCAACCTTTTTGGAATAGGAAGTGATGGATATCGCTTTGATAGCAAAGATGCCAACTCATAGTTTTCCAATACTGTGGAGCAACAGAGGTATCTTCCATTAGCACTTCTATCTTCATAAACAAGGATGTGGATGAGTGCTACATCATCGATATGAACATATCCCATCCTTCCATGCCACGAGAATTTCTCAGAATCACCTACACATCAGCAAAGGATAAGCTGCTAATAAGTAACAATCAATGAAGATGATGGTCTAGACCCAATCCTTCACCTTGAAGTTCTGATTATGTCTTTTTTTTTCTTTCTTCCAAACCCATTTTCTCTTTACCAATGAGGAAGAGAAAACTCTTCAACCATGGGATCTTCCCTTTCATTGGGCTGGGTGTTGAGATGTCAGGAGTTATATTTCCAGTTTAGAACATATTCTGAAACTCGATTCTTTTCTATTTTGTCGCTTCAGAAAGTGTTCTAATCTAGACACAAAATCTAATCTGAAAATGCATACCAAGCACAACCATAGAGTTATATTGCTACGTTTGGTATGTATTCTTGGTTAATAATGCATTGCTATAAATCATACCAAATGCAGCTTTAAATTCAAAAATTCCACCATATGATTCCAAAAACATTCCAAGTATAGTTGTATATTTCACTTTGTTTAACAATGAGTTAGGGTTGAGATCTTCAGGACATGGGTGGGGTGCTCTAGAGTTCGTGACCCACAACATATTGAAGTTGAGAAGATGAAATAACAAATATAAGTAAATAGTGAGTCAAATGTTTAAGATCATGGGTGAAATACTAGGTTGCTTTTGCTACAATTTCTTGGAATGCATTGTCGACATAGAATGCAAACCAAACACAGTCATGGTTTCACATCAAGTTATTCTAGTTCTCAGTGTCCTCATATATGCTTGGGTGGATTATCCACTTAATATTTTAAGGTTTTAGATTGAACCCTCCGACACTGGAAGGGTATAATGACGAATTCACCCTTCATATAGTTATAATATAAGGTCGAATCACCAATGGTGGAAAAAAAAAAGAAGTCTGAAGGGTACCTTTCAGCAAACCAAGGACATCACAGGCAGTGGAACATAAGTCGACTGGCAGACTTGGTCCAATGATGAAGGTGGGAAGAATAGTAACTAGATCAATCTTGTTCTCATTGGCAAACACCCATGCTGCCTTTTCAGCTAGTGTTTTTGATAATGCGTACCAAATCTTAGAGATGATGAAACAACATGAAAAAGAAAACATATTAGTGGTTGAAGATTATGTAAGGATAAATGGAAATCAAAATGTTAAACAAAAGGTGGCCTATACTTCTTTTTCCCCACTTAAGGCCGAGTCTCCCTTCTCCCATGAAGAAGATAGAGTGTTTAGAGCAAGGACATTAGTCCTTTGGATTGGATTGGAGAACAAATTTCTACGAAGGGGTGAGAGTTAATGATGAAATTGCCTTGCCCAAGAGTCAAATCATAGTTCACATAATGGTGGGTGAAGAGATTCTCTCTCCATCTGGGTGACAAAAACTTTCTCCTCCGCTTAATTGAGGTGGGTGGGTGGGTGTGGAGACCACATCTCATGAATGGTGTGAGATGGGATTGGAGACGATAGCTGGTTGGAGAGGATCCTAATTCGGTGAACTATTTGGAATTTGACCATGTGATTGGACTTTCTGTAGGATGAAAGCATTATTAATTCTCATCCCCCAATGTATAAGATCGAAAATACCCTTATCTAATCAGATCAAAGAGCCAGATACCATGATTGAAGAAATAAATTAGTGGTTCTTAGACCTTTTCCCCTTCTTTTTATTACCTTGAGGCTTTCGCACAATTCAATAGAGCTCCAAGACGACTCATCCAAAGGAATTTGAGAGTCGAAATCATCTCTTGCTCTTATAGCTGCTGAAGACGATGTTAGGACAACTCTCTCAAGGCAGGGACTCTTCTTGCATGATCTTAACACGTTTAAGGTGCCCTTAATTGCTGGATCCAAGATTTCAACCTGCATTTTGTGCACAAGAAAACTCTGACCCCTCCATTAGCTTCAACAAAAAAATATTTTTGCAAAATTTCTGTCGGCCAAAGGTTATACATACATGAGTCCGGATTAGGTCCTTGTACAAGAATCATTTTCATACGATGTTTGATCCACACATGGAATCCACTCACTGTGAAAATCTGATGTAGAAGAGAGAGAACAAGTGGATTCCTCAGTGGATTAGGCATTGTACTAGAATGTTTTTCGTATGAAGACCTGACCCGATCTCAGTGGATTAGGCACCGTACGAGAATGTTTCTCGTATGAAGACCTGATCCGAACTCTGCGTACACTTCTAAGTTCAGCCATCAGAATGTTACAAAACGATCCCGCTTAATACCATTCTACCCCCATTGAATGAAGGTGGCCATGTGCATGCACCATCGTGTATGAAAACCAAACACGTTTCATTTTTATAAAACATTTTTTATTTTTTGTAAATATTTCTATAAAACTTGAGGAAGAAATAAAGATTTCTACGAGTCCGCATTATGTACACTTATGCCTCCTTGTGTCTATCTATCCTCCCTCTGATACAATAACTCGTCTATCCGCTGTTATGAAAGGAGATCAGATGGACAAGAAGACGCCAACATAAGCTATACAGCCTGACATCCAACTAAAAGCCCAAAAAATTTATAAAAATACTTATGGAATGAGAGATGGCATTCTAAAGTTAATAAAAAAAAAAGTCATGGTTTCATCGTGGTGAGGCATTGGAAATGGAAACGTGCCTTGGGATCGGAATTAGGTCCCACAACAGGAGAAGCAGTGTGGAAGACACCTTCACATCCCACGATGGCATCATCAAAGCTTCCTTCCTCCATCAAATCCGCCTTCATCAATTTCAGTCTCTCTTTCGCTCCTTCCAATTGCCAAAGAAATGCTAGCTTTTCATTTTCTGCCCAAAATATTATACCATTAAATATAAAATAAGAAAAGATCAACCT
The DNA here is from genome assembly GCF_013358625.1 of Macadamia integrifolia. NCBI lineage: Eukaryota > Viridiplantae > Streptophyta > Magnoliopsida > Proteales > Proteaceae > Macadamia > Macadamia integrifolia. The sequence goes on along the minus strand of NC_056563.1, from coordinate 31,864,781 downwards.
CCATTTGATATAGTGATTCCAATTTTGAACCATTAGATATATAAAACACGATATGGGTAGGCATGTGTCAAATTTTATACCCTAATTCAATGATCATGTACTTCTCCATAATGGGTCCCTGGGGTTCAAATCTCTGTGGTGATCGGTGAGTAACAATGAGTATCCAATAGTTGGGGCCCTAGTATGCACACCAATCATTGGATTCTCACTACCGCTCACTATCACACTGCAGAGGATTTTTTTTGGGGACCATGTGGTAGTCAATGGCTCAATGCAACATCTTCCTAGTACCAGCTTTTTCAAGCACTATTATGACATAAGGTGGACTTCCTTTGGGCGGAAACTAGACACATGAGCTCGCTCTTGTGCTCCACCTATCCACAACATTTTGATCTACTACCTTACGCTTGAAAATTGTCTGTAGCCGCTGCACTGATACAGTAAACATCAAGTGATCGAGAGCCACTTGGGGTACATGTCCAGATGCTCTCAGCCGTTCGGTGCTCACTGCACCTCATCACTTGCTGCAGAGGATGTATGGACTCATGCCTTAGTCAGAGATAGTTATTTGGGTGATGTTACCTGTGGGAAGCAATTCCCTTGAATCTATTTTCGCAAAATAGTTTCATGGGACCCTCATGTGGGTCATACAAGCCACAAGGTAAGATGGTACATCTTCTAATTCGAATATGAGAGAGAGAGAGAGAGAGAGAGAGAGAGAGAGAGAGAACCAGGGTTTCTGACGGTTCCTATAACATGATAACCAGACAAGAGGAGTCGCTTGATAAGCCAAGAAGCCAGATACCCGGACGCCCCTGTCACACATACTTTCCCTCTTATTTCAAGGTTTTGATCCATTTCTTTAGCACAGCTAGCTTCAAGAATCACCTGGAGATGAACAGTCTTGAAATCAAGTACTCACAGGGACTTTGAGAACCATGAGTCATCATGATCAATAGGATGGTTTTAAATAGTGAGATAAGTTGGTCATCGAATGCTTGTGGTTAGAAAACTTAGGTTAGAACTAGAAGTAGGTGCCACACAAATGTTTGATGAAATGTTCTTCCAGTCATGATGTTGTTGCTCTCTTTGGTGGCTAGAGCATAGCGGAGTTATATGGCCAGGCTAGGGCTAGGTCTCACAAAGTCGATTCAGGCCTATGAACTAGCTTGAATAAGGGTGTCAATTGGTGTGGTTTTGATTTTTCGATTTTGGATGCAGCGTTTGGAAATCATAACCTGACCACAATCAAATAAGAACCTCTTTTCAAATCAGAATCAATCAATGCAGTTTGGTTTTTATTCTGTTCCATATTTGGTTCATTTTTGGTTTTGACCCAGCTTGTATGGAAAAAAGAACGCTATCCAATAGAGTTGCGTATGTCCATACACATGGAGAAGTGGAACTAGGTTGTGAAAAGACGTTCATGCCAGTTTGATAAAGTTTCTGCTGTTTCTGTTTTAAGAAACGGCAGAAACATAAATTTATGTTTCTAAAAACAGAAACGGAATTGAAGGTGTTCGATAAGTCATGTTTCTAGAAACGTTTCCACAGATATAACATAAGTAAACCTTATAGACATTTAACTGAAATGGCAAAGAGGAAAAAAAGAAAAACAAAAAGTAAATAAAAAAACAACATGAAGCAAAATTACAAATTCCAAATTCTGTGAAGATACATTCTGCAGAACAGAGCATGATAGAAATGGATAAAGCCCTCGTAGGTATTTGAAATCAAACCGAATCATGAGTGAGTTTCAGAGCATAATGGTAGAATGCACTTACATGAAGACGCTCCCCTTACTACTTCAAGATACCCTTTTGATTCTAACAGAGTGGTTGAAGTCGATAGTAACCAGTAAAAGTACCTTACAAAGCCCTAAAAATTTTGATCCACTAAAATCTACAAAATATGATGTAAGAAGAACGAACCAGAAGCATCAATAGCACCTACTCAAAGTACTCGAACATTTATTTAGGGCTTTTGTCGATATGGGGCGAACATTCTCCTACCAACAACTGGATTAGAGAAAGAGATCAGAGGTCTCTGCAGAACAGAGAAGATGAGGCATTGTCTAATGTGGAGGGGAAAATGTTGGGGTTTGGGTTAAAATTTGGACATAATTTATGTTTCTTGAACCAGAAATCGATATAAATTTCTATTTATGTTTATGAAATTAGGTGAAATGGAACCGTTTTTTCAAATGGTTTTTGTTCTGTTTCTGTCGTTTCTTGACACAGAAACGGCAAAAACACGTTTCTTGAAATGTTATCAAACAGCCTCGTGTACACATACTTTCTCCCCGATTGTATTTAGTTTGAGCAACTTTTAACATCACTAACATAAAAATTCCTTGTTAATTCAGGTCATAATAATCCACCAATTTTTTTCCAAACATTAAAGGGAATAGAATTTATTATCTATATTGATTAAAACCTTTAAAATAACAGAATTTATTCGATTTGAACAAATGTCATCAGCATTAAAATAGAAACTGAATCAAGAAAAGATTCTATATTTTGAAACAAAAAATTAATCGATTTAACTCAGTTTCAAACGGTTAGTTTTGGTTTTAAATTTACACCTTTAGGCTTGAACACTCTATGGGCTAAAGTAGGTAACCCAACTACACGGTTTCAAAAAAATGGGAATCTGATATGTGAATCAGCCATGATCAATCTCAATTCCGACCAATTGAACAGTCGATTCATGCCAAGAAACCCTAAAATCAGTGAAATTTGATATATGAGAACGGTTTCTAGAGTTCTGTTGGGACCAATTCCAGCTGATTCAGACTCGAATTGAAATCAGGAGGGACCGAATCGATCCCCGATTCTGCAGGCATGCAGATTCCTCTCCATTTACTAAAGCAAAGGGATTCCTTGTATGTGATGGGTACCACATCATGAACCTTTTATTTCCATATTGTTAATTAATTATTTTTTATTCCTCAAATAAAAAAAATAAATAAATAATTCCAATGGATAAGTGGAACATGGGCAGCCCCATGGTTACACTTACACCCATTAGAGCAAGAGCAATTGACCTCCTTAGGATACTTAGGGATGCCTTGGATGGCATCTAGTATCTAGAGAGAGAGAGAGAGAGAGAGAGAGAGAGAGAGAAAGTAGGTTAACCTTATATTATAGCCGTTGGATTTGAGCCCTGGGGATTGAGTCTCTGTGATCCTTTTTCGAATAACAGTTGTTCTGTCTAGCTATATATATGGGTTGAACGTGTCTCTGATATCCTCATTCAACTAGGATTAAGTTCTTGTTCTATCTATAAATCTTTGGGTTGCTTCACTGTTAATCTACAAAATTCCCTAATCCTTGTTGGGTTGAAAATTGTTGATTTTTCAGTTAGTTAGGAATCAAAGTTATGCCAAAAGAAGCGCCTTCCTCAAGCAGATGTTCGTTAATGTTTTCCACTAAAATGGACGACAGAGGATGGACTCTGCTACACATCGGAGCTCGAAAAGGTGATCTGAAATTGGTGGAGCGACTCCTCGACGAAGGCATGGATGTCAACGTGCGGGCATGGACGGGAAGTAACTCAGGAGGGTTAACCCCTCTTCACCTTGCTGCACAGGGTGGCCACCTTCAAGTCATGGAAGAGTTACTGGAACGCGGAGCAAACATTGACGCAAGAACCAAAGGGGCTTGTGGCTGGACTCCTCTGCACAATGCCGCTGAGAAGCGATGCAAGGCAGCGATCAAATTCTTGATTGAGAATGGAGCGTTCTTGCCACCGGACATTGAAGACTATAGATTCAATCCACCTCTCTATCATTGCCCTGGTCTCGAATGGGCTTATGAGGAGATGAAACGGTTCCAACAAGAAAAGGGAAAGCTTCAATCTGATCTTACCAAAAAAAGGAAGCTTCAATGTGACGATGATGATGAGGGTTCTTGTTACTACAGTACTAATGAAGGCTATTGCTACTATACTCCCTCAAAGTTAAGCGAAGGATCTCCAGGTTTTATATATACAGCAAGAGTTTTAACAAATGGAAACTCTCCCATTTGGACTCTCTGTCTCTGTACTATTTTCTTCATCTTGATTTTCATGTCAAGCACTGAAGATGAAATTTGCTGCTACGATGGCTCGATTCTAACAAGTGTTGGCCATATGAGGTCGATTCGGCAGTTCCAATAATAAAATTAGTTTTTGAAAAAAAAAAATCCATTGTTGAAGAAACCTTCACCAGGGTTTTAACAAGTAAAGACCACGATCAAATAAATCTCAGCTGCGCTAATGAATTAATTAATTTATTTAATTAATTACATTCTCTTTAAGAACTATGAGCCGGGGGTGAGTTTTCCCCATTTCAGAGCAAGAGCTTCAACGATTCCCTCAAAGCGATCAAACCTCGAACTCACGACATCAACAGCGACGCCCAATCTTTCTGCTCCTAAAGCGGTAACCGGCCCGTGCGCTGCCACAACCAATCCCGGCCATCTCTCTCTTACCGTTCCCCAATCATCAAACCCTAAATCTCTGCAACTCTTCAACATTCCCTCCACTTCTCCCGTACTTGTAAATACTATGGCATCCAAACGCTCTTTCCTTCTCAACAAAACCTCAGCGGAATTCGGTCCAGCCCATCTCGTTTCGTACGCTGATACCCTTACCGGAATCCAGTCCCTCTCAGATAGAGCTCGAAGAAAATCAGGGATCACCGGCGGTTCGTTGATTCCAACCACAAGAGGAACCGGACACAAAATCCTCCGTCCATGTCCTGCCCCAAGAGATTCGACCATAGATGACGGTGTTGCCTTCGGAGGTACTAAAACCCTAATTCTATTCTTCGGGTTCTTACAGAGCATGGCGAGGAATTCTTCCGTTAAAAGCTCTGCATCTTTCCCGAGAGCAGAGACAGTAAAACCTCCGTCGGTTGGGGCTAATGGGGGATTTTCTAGTTCAGCCAAGGATTCTGCGAATGCCAAGATACCTGTCCTGGACGTGAATGCGATCGCGGAGAAATCCTCGAGACGGGATGCGCCGTTGTCGCCTTGACTCGGTGAAGAGAGAAGGAAGTTTCTAATGGAAGCTCTGGTTCGTGGAGTGGGCTCGACGACAATGGTCGGACACCATATGGGTTCCGCACCATTGATTTGAATGAGGTGAGATAGCCTCTCCGCATAGTTTTGCGGCGTCGTGAAGGCGATGCACTTTTTATAGATTGGGGCTAGGGTTGGTGTTGTGGAGGGATTTGGTCCATTTGCAGGCGATTTCTGTGCGGACATGGCGGTCGTGCCACTCATTGCCATGGTCGTCATCATCGTTATCCCAATTCCTGATCCTCGTCTCCGTCATGAATTGTGAGTTCGCGACAGTGTGACACTTGACAGGACCCGAACCAAGGTAATAAGTATAGTTAGAAACGGGTTACTGGGTTAGCCGTCTTGGCTGCCAGATGCCATTATAAGCCGGATCCACGCTGCCCCGGGACTTTTTAATACGCAAATAAGCAATTGGTCCGGGCTTGATCCAGAATTATACTCAAGCAGGCCACTATTTGTTTATTTTCGTAGGGTCCCTCTTTATTAGAAATCACCCCACGATTTTGATCACATTCCGATCATTTTAATTGATTCAATACCCAAGATACTTTATGTGATCACATATATGTATTGCATGTGCTTGTCCATTGTAGTATGATTTTTCTCTCTTGTCCTCCGCCATGTGCATTGGTACCATATATTACCAAAAGAGATTGGTAGTTTCAACTTCGTCAATTGAAGGTGTAATGTAACATGTAATTGATATCCAATCATGATATCACCTCGTCAATGGAATCCTTCAACCATGGAGAAGCCGGTGAAACATAACTTAATGACAACAACCTTGTAGGCACCTTATTACTATTAAGGTTTTCAATCGGTTGGGGGATGCATGCCAGTAGAATAGATATGAATATGATTGACAGATAACATTGGACTGTTAATTAGAAATAACTACAAAGTACTAAGCAATTATACATCCAAACCAAACCACATAAGAGGAGATCATGACTTAATATGGTATATTTTCCAGTCTAATGATTTACAAGCAATGGTTTCTTAAATAAGAGGGTAGCAAGACCATGGTCAAAAAATGGGAAGACAAGGAAAAGCATCCCCACAGCGTTTGGGTAAGGATCTTTTCATATTATTTTTATGGTTTTTATAGTTGCTTGTTTGCTAAGGAAAAATAAAGAAGATTCCACTTTCCTTTTTTTTTTTTTTTAAACTAGGATTCTGATTTCTTATGTTATTCTCCTTTCTGTCTTTGGTATATGTTTTTGTTTCTACTCTTAGAATTATGATTGACGCATTGCTGATCTAATGCGTCTCTTCACATTCTATCCCTTCATTGACATATGTGTCCACCGACGGAGATCCATCTCAAACTGGCCATAATTTTTATAACCAAACAAACATTACATGCTCTCAAGTTTCTAGCCTCAAAATATATAACACGACATTTATATATGTCTATAAAACATTAAAACTTTGTAAATATTTACACTTTTTTTATAAGCAATGAGGGAAATAGGTAACAGCCAGGAGACTCGAACTCGAGACCTCCTAATGAGTATTAGTTTTTTACACACTACAATTTACCAACTGCACTAGACAGTTGTTATTTTTGCAACATTTTGGATATAGAAGAAATTGAATTTTAAGAGATACCTTAGATAAATAATTGTGTCATCTTGATTTTTGTTTTATAAGATTTTATTTTATTTTATTTTTTTTATTTTTTTTATTTTTTTTGTTCTGTCATCCAAGCATAACCTAAATAATATGGGGCCCAGCCCAAGGATTTTGTCACTGTATGATTGGGATAATTGGAAGATAAACGAATAAAGCAGGGTTGAAATCGTCTACAATTTTCATCTCATACAATTCCGTGCAATACTACCTTCAGGCGGTGAAACGTGTATTGATACCAATACAATGGCCTAGATCTGGTACAACTAATAAAACATTAAATCAGTGAAAATATATTTAAATCAGATCTAGACTATTGTATTGATATCAATACACGTGTCACCCCTGAAGGTGGTATTTCACGAAATTGTACGAAACCGAAATTACAGACGATTTTTTTCCAATAAAACAACGGACTGAGATGCAACATTGGGATTTTTTTCTCTGCGAAATCTATTTGGTTGTGCCGGGGATAATTGGTACTCCCCAGTTTCCCTCCCTATTAACTTGGGTCACTGAGTCTGAAGCGCGGCAGAAACGGGTTTTCGGTCTGGGGCGTTGGGGGTTTAACTTTAGCAGTCGAGATGGGAGACAAGGTCGTTACGATCTCCAACTCCTTCAACTGATATTTTTCGAATCTTTCTCTGCGACTTCCATTATTCCTTCTCTCAATTATCGGTCTCACTCTCAGTTTTCTCTTTCCAGGAAGACGAAGCTCGCCTGAAACAACTGCAAGAGACTGTAGATTCCGACCCGAACAACCCTTCTCACCATTACAATCTCGTACGCTTTCCATTACTTCGAATTTAAAATCTTTGAAAGTTTTCTTGTCATGAACAATGGCGTTCTGATTTTGGAAGTACTTTGTCACAGGGGCTTTTCTTGTGGGAGAAAGTTGATGAGTCGAAGGAATTTAAGGAAAAAGCAGTGGAGCATTTTGTTATCTCCGCCAAGTTAAACCCTAACAATGGCTCTGCGTTTCGCTTCTTAGGGCATTACTACAGCCGTGTGTCAGTCGACTCCCAAAGAGCTTCAAAGTGCTACCAGAGAGCTGTGACTCTCAATCCAGATGATTTTGAAGCTGGGGTTTGTACCTCTTCGGTTTGAATTCAATGGGGGTGCGGTTTTTCTTTCCCATCAAGATTGAAAATTGACTGTATATTTTATCTTACAGGAGGATCTTTGTGATTTGTTGGATGACGAAGGAAAAGAGAGCCTGGAGATTGTGGTCTGCCGAGAAGCTTCGGAGAAGTCGCCCAGAGCTTTTTGGGCTTTCCGGAGATTAGGTTACCTGCAGGTTTCCTATCTTTGCCTTTTCTGATGTGACCCTCTTTTTATTTTTTTGAATCATACTTCAGTAAACATTGGCCTTTTCTTATTATTGAACTCATTTTCCCTTCCTGTTAAAACCAATTTGGAAATTCACCGATAACTGCCAGGTGCATCAAAAGAAATGGTCTGAAGCAGTACAGAGCCTTCAACATGCGATAAGAGGCTACCCCACGTGTGCAGATTTGTGGGAAGTACGCCGCGTGTTTGTGGAAGATTTTTGTTCCATCTGTTTTATACTGTTTTTTTTTTTACTTTTGCTTTGATGGGGATATTTTGATTGGTTTTCATCCATTCCAGGCTTTGGGTCTTGCATATCAGCGACTTGGCATGCTTACAGCTGCTATAAAGGTAAGTTCATCATCATATAGGAAAATGTGCTTTACAAGGTCTGTAATGGAAACCTTGTCGGCAAGGTTCGTCTTATTTGGCTCTCGTGAAGGACTGATGTGGGCCTTGTGGCTGTTGGGACTATGGATAAGTTTTCCTCCTGGCATGACCACAAGTTCTGTGGTCGACCTCGACCGAGTGGTTCACAATCCTTTAGACCCTTCAGCTGGTTCACAATCCTTTAGACTCTTCAGCTGTTACACCAATTTGTCCAGAGTTGATTTGTCAACCATTTTTTAGAGCTTTCTGTAGTCACGTGGCAAAGTGCAGTTGAGATTCCACATGGGTAGGTGTTCTGTTTTCAATATGTTCACAAGCTAGCCAATCCAGATACAATGAGTCCTGTTGTTGTTGTCGACTTGTTATCATGAGTTTCATCACGTGTTGCCTGCTACTTAACATGTTTCTTGTTATCGGGAGAGACTGTAATGTCAAGTCCTAAGCTTCATATGAAACTCAAAGATAGGAGGACTTCCGGAGGCTGAAGGTGTTCTGGTTTAATTATTCGAAACATGATAAAACCTAACGTAGAATCCAAAATAATAACCGAGGACTTGGGGTTATTATGTTAAAAAATGTTAAACTTGTTTTAGAACCAAGAAACTTCCTAATTTATTGATGCATTGGTGCATAATTTTGTTATTTTTCATTCCTGTAACACACATGAATGGATTCACTCGAGGGGTAATTAATTGTTGCTTACAATGTTTCCTGGAGCAGTCATATGGGCGAGCCATTGAATTGGAGGACTCAAGAGTCTTTGCATTGGTTGAGAGTGGAAACATTTTATTGATGCTTGGATCCTTTAGAAAAGTAAGATTATTTTCATCATTATTCTTGTTGGATTTTAGGGACTTGAATGTTTGTTTTGGAGTGTAGAACAATTACTAGCTGTCAACCAGCTGTGTTGCAGATGGAATGAACTTTTGTTCTTTTGATCTGCAAATGAGACTAAATGCTTCAGTTAGGAAGGCTACATGGAAACTGAAGAGTTATCAAGCTACATTATAGTTGTATTCTAATTTCGTGAACTAAATGTCTCTCCATCTTTAGGGAATTGAGCAGTTACGACAGGCTTTAGACATATCACCTCATAATGTTGCTGCACTCTATGGGCTTGCTTCTGGGCTGCTTGGTTTGTCAAAGGAATGTGTACATTCTGGTGCTTTTGGTTGGGGAACTTCGCTGTTGGAGGTTAGCCTTTAAATGAAGTTGCTGTAAATATACATTTCTCAGTGGATTCCATTAGTAAAACCAATGAAATTTGTTAAGTTTGAAACTTCCTTGATCGTAGGAAGCGTCTGAGATTGTGAAAACAAGTATACCTTTGGCTGGAAATAATGCCTGTTCTTGGAAATTGCATGGTGATATTCAGGTATAACCATTCTCACATTTTGTGGAATGTTGTTCAGTGCTTGCATGGCCTTTGTCTTGTGATCATCCCATCCCTTGATTTTATTTCTGTAGTACACCTATGATACAACCACTTGCTTCTATTCATCTCATATATTGCCACTAAAAGATGGGGTTGGGGGCCTCTTAATTTACTGGAATATGCCATGTAATATCTTAGTATTTCAATAATGTTATTTTATGGCAGGTCTTTCATTTTAAATAAGGTGTATTTTCTCCATGCCAGCTTACATATGCAAAATGTTTCCCATGGATGGAAGAAGGTTTTAGCTTAGAAACTGATGAGGCTTTTAGAAATTCCATCCTTTCTTGGAAAAGGAAGTGTCTTTCAGCTGCAATAGCTGCGAGTCGTTCCTATCAGCGGTCTTTGCACTTGGCTCCGTGGCAAGCTAACATCTATACTGACATTGCGATCTCTCTTGATCTCATTTGTTCTTTGGAGGAGAGGAGTAAACCTGAACCAGATGCTTGGTAAAATGACAATCTTGCTTCACAGTGCACACCATTTTCATTAGATTACTTCATATTGCCAGGCAGAAGATACCTTATTTGACTATTTTTGTTCATCAGGCAGTTACCTGAGAAGATGTCTCTTGGTGGTTTACTACTTGAAGGAGACAACAATGATTTCTGGGTGGCTCTAGGTTGTTTATCCAACAACAATGCATTAAAACAACATGCTTTTGTCAGGGGATTGCAGTTGGATGTATCTCTTGCTGTTGCATGGGCATACCTTGGAAAGGTACTCTCCGGAAGAATCCTTACTCATCTTATCTGTTCTCCAGAGTTTCTTTTCTAAATGTTGATAGAATTCTTATATAATGAAATTTAATAATTGTTTATTTTGCTCCAATGAACTGAAATTTGTAGCCTCATAAGTGCAATGGCTGGATCATTTGTTGTTTCATAAGTCATCAACAGATACCAAAGAAATTGTTGAAAATTAGTCAACTGAGATTTTTTAATACATTTTCCTCTCCAACCACCATTGTAAAATGACTTAATTACCCTTATATTTAGAGGATTCTTTTTTGCAATCCATGGAATGGAGAAGACGTGATGTTTACTAGGTTTACTTGCTGGGGTGGAAGCTTAAAAACCCTTGTGTCCAAACCTAAGACATAAATATTTATGAAATTGCAGCTGGACTATAAAATTTTGAGTTGATGAAGAAGTCCACATGCAAAATTTAACATCTTTTAAGAACTGGTTATTTAATCACTTGTCTTCAGAGCCTTGAAAATATCAACGAAGTTTTGATAGTACTGTAGATATGACATTTCTTGAACTCTAGGAATCTCAGTTGGTGTTTCTGACAGATTTACAGAAAAGAGGGTGAGAAACAATTGGCGAAGCAGGCATTTGATCGTGCTAGGAGCATAGATCCTTCACTTGCATTACCATGGGCAGGCATGTCAGTGGATACTCATGCTGGGTAAATGCTTCTTTAAATGTTGCAAATAAATATCTGGTTTCATTAAGCTTTATGAAGTGGAAATTTTTATATATTGAAAAACATTTGGAAATATGTTTTAGGGGTAACACACTATACGAGGCTTATGAAAGCTGTCTACGGGCTGTTCAGACATTGCCTGTAAGTTTTCTGTGCTAAACTAGTCATCTTAGCAATGATATATCTTTTTTGTGCTCTGCTTATCTGCATTATATGGGAATGCCATATTTAGAGAAAGGAGTCATGTATCATGAATTTTGTCTTGATTTTTAAATTTTGTCCTTTTTTTTTCTTGTTATACTCTTGTCAACAATCCTTAAGTTCCCAATCACTTGGGGATGACCATTTTAGTCATGTTCTTAGTTCTAAATCTCGGTTGAAACCGCCAAGATTTCACAAAAATATTTGGTTTCAATGAAGGTGAAACAAAATTGGGTACAACTTAGTAGGGATGCAGGGTTTTGACCAAAATTTTTCCATTTTGGCCGAAATTTCAGTTTTGACTTGGTTTCAATTGGTTTTGTCTATTATAGATTAAAACCTAAAAAAAGATCTCAGATTTTGTGTTTTGGCCAAATCACCTACATTCCTTGGTGGAACAAAGTGTTGGGAACTACTACAACTCATCTGCACGACGATTTGCCACATTTGAGCAAGAATTGTGTAAGATTCAATCTTATAGGTGTGCCCTTTTTTCTTCAAAGTTTGAGTCTTTCTGAAACTCTATGTAGTACTGACATGTAGCCGAACCCATTCAGTTGGGATAAGGCTGAGTTGTGTTGTTGTTGTATGTAGTACTGACATAGAGTTGAAGGAAAGGTTTCGTAGGGGTGTTTTAACATTTATTGTACATTTGTACTTGACTACTTATAATACTTGTACACTTGACCTTTTGCTTGTACTTTTAACACTTTGATATTGGGTAATAGAAATGGGTTTTCTTCTTTCCTAATGCATAATTTAGTTATTTTCATGGAATTTTATGTGTTCTAATACTAAATTATGTGTGGAATAGGTTATATTTAAAAAAGTACAGCAGGGTATGGCGTATGATACCAACCCAGGGTACGAAACAGACTACCATTTTCAATGTTTTTCTTACAATCTAAAGGCTATAATATGTTTAAAAATGCTTAATTAGGGTTTCCCTGAAGTTTTGTGCAAAATATGGTCATTTGACAACCAAAATGGCCAGCTGAAACATGCAGAGTTTCTATGCCGAGTCCTTCCCTTGCCCCATGCGAGCCCTCACCAGTTGTGCTGTGAGCAGAATTTTCAGATTTGCATGTCAAGGTTCTAGATTTTTCACATAAAAAAGATTAGAAATACTAGAAATAACAGGTTCTTCTTACCAATCCCGCCTCAATTTATGAGGGAAGACCCCAGGAGACAACAATATGCCTATTCCTTGGGGAGGTAACACAACTAGTAGAGATCTTATAAACTTTGATTTTTACCTCAAAGAAAATGGAGTTCCAAATCTGACGAAAAGGTTTGGAGCTGGATGTCCATCTCCGAAGGTTACACTCCTTCCAAATGTTTGCGATGGTTGTTCCAAAGGTGAGCTTCCCAATCTTATCCCATATGGAATTCCTTGCAAAAGACATATCCAGCCATATGGGGATACACTTAAATATGGCTAGTTTACCTTTTTATCATCTATTGAAGGTTCATTTTACATTTAGATGAGATTATTGGAGTAATTGTTGAGCTCAATCAATGCACTAAAAAGGAACAAATTTTCAGGTATTTATGTGATTAACTTGTAGAAATTATATAATTTGCAGGATTTGTCTATGGATTTTTAAGTGCTGGTATAAATAGGTACTATAGGACATAAGCCTTGAAACATTTATGGTATTTTTTTAAAGTTCTTATTGGATATAGAATATTCAGGTATATGAATCCAGGCCTGTCGTATGATGCAAATATTTACTCGAGTATTGGGTAACTGCTGGTGACATAGATTTTTTTTTTTTTTTTTTTTTTTTTTTTTTTTCTGATAGATGTTGGTGATATAGTTTGGACCAGATATGGATATGCCTATATTTGCTCTATTCAGTCCATTTAGACTCCTAGATCTTTGAGCTAGCTTGATCATTTGATAGATTAACTGGGAGTGGATTGATTTTCTTAGTTCGACACTGGAGGATTTCTATTGATCTTGTTTGCTCATAACATCAATTGTTTATGAATGCTTGGTTTCATTGTCTCTTGACTAATTGTCAAGGGAAACCAAAACTACTCATTAATTAACCATGGGTTGCCGTGGAGTGGGGACATATGGGAAGAACAACAATCTGAGTTTTCTGTTATTGATATGATTAGATCTCTCTCTCTCTCTCTTTGTTTGTGTGTGTGTGTGTGTGTGTGACATGCACAAATGTACAAATGCACACACAAAAACACATGTTTTATTGGAAAAGGAACTATTTCCAAATGAACGCAATATGTTCTTGAATTTTTGGTGGAGTTGTACTTATAGATGTGCTCTGTAACAGCTCGCAGAGTTCCAGATTGGTCTTGGAAAGCTCGCTGCTCTTTCAGGCCACCTGTCGTCTCCCTTAGTACGTCTATATTCACATAGTATGTTCTGAAGTTGCTCTGGAAGTATGACTGAAACATGCAGGTAATTGCTGTTACAGGTTTTTGGAGCCATCCGACAGGCTGTGCAGCGTGCACCTCACTATCCTGAGTCACATAATCTAAATGGGCTGGTTTGTGAGGCGAGGTCGGATTATCAGTCTGCTGTTGCTTCTTATAGGCTTGCTCGATTCACCATCTGTACTTCTAACAGCATGGGACAAGATTCCCTCTTCTGTGACATTTCTTTTAATCTGGCCAGGTCACTTCTTTTGGTAAACAAATTTGCTCAACATTATTATTCTTTGTTTCTGGATATTCATAGAGGATGAATGAACTTATATCTTCATGATTCCAGTTACAGTGATGATAAAATGGGAGTTTTTTAAATTAACCACATCCATGTTTCTGAGGCATTCTCTATTTAATTTTAACTGTTTCTGTTTGGTAGGCAGGGAATGCTCTTGATGCTGTTCGAGAATGTGAGCTTCTGAAGAGAGAAGGTGTGGATTGCAAACGATTATTTTCCGTGCTTGTTTGCATTATATTTTATTGGAACTGATGGTGTAGAAATTAAGGAGAACAATCATTTTACTCCTCCGTTGTTATTTATTCCAGTCAAATTGGTTTTACTTCGAATCCTTTTCCTTTGTCATCTGTTTCCGTCTTGCTGCCAGATTTAATCTTTTTTCTATGTGGAGAGATGAGCTCTCTAGAATATAGCCATACTAACTGTTAATTTAAGATTGTGGTTGATGTCGCTTTTGACCGTATACAAGGTGTGGTGTGTTTATAAGAAAGATGGTCTTGACAGAGTGCAGGGCTAGAAGTTGTGTTGGTCGAATTATATAGTGAGATAGGCAGTTGTAGCCATTCTCAGAAAGTGGTGATGTATGTTTCAGTCTTTGCAAATGTGTGTGGATGTGGAGGCAATAATGTTGCATTGGTCTCTTGCTCTTTGCTATTTTACAGTTTTTCTTGGTCTGAAAATTGATACATGACCTACATGCTGATCATCTGGGTCATCTAGTCCACATATAATTTACTTCTGTTGTGTCAAATCCTGTCAGAAATTAATGGTAATCAATCTGACATCTATAATGTAACTTTCAAATAGGATTTAAGGTTCATCCAATATGTTAATTTATAGAAATGTAGGAATTATATAATTCAGGTTTATAGTCCTGATGAAAGTTAATAGTAATTTCTCAGCAAAACAGGCATTTCTTGATTGAGTTTATATCTTAGTGTGATCCAAGAGGTGGCCCATTTTGTGGGTGTTCAATTTTGATGAATATGTGCTCCGACTCTTTGGTGGAAATGGTTTTTAGAATTTAAATGTTATAATATGGAACTACAGTTTGCAAGATCTGGACATAGTCATTTCTTTGTTGCTACACTGAAAAAGCCTTTTTGGGCATGTACACACACACACACACACACACACACACACACATGCGCACACACGCACACGCTCATGCACACTCATAAAAGGTCTCTTATTTAGTTTAATTACATGGTGGAGGTTTTAAGTAAATCAAACAATTTTTAAACCACTATGTCCCTCATTTGTCTGATGCTTATATGTATTCTGTCAATGTAGGTTTGCTTGATAGCCAGGGCTTGCAGGTGTATGCCATCTCTTTATGGAAACTTGGCAAGAATGACCTGGCCCTTTCTATGGCAAGAAACTTAGCTGCGAGTGTTTCTACGATGGAAAGCACATCTGGTGCTACCTCCATTAGTTTGATCTTTAAATTGCTGTACCACATTTCGGGGATAGAATCTGCAGTAACAAGCATCCTGAAAATGCCGAGGGAACTATTGCAGAGTTCAAAAATCAGTTTTATTGTCTCTGCAATTCATGCTCTAGACCATAGTAGCAGACTCGAGTCAATTGTTTCAATTACACGTCGTTTTGTTACATCACATGAGGAGATTACTGGAATGCACTCTTTAATCGCCTTAAGCAAACTAGTATGCTTCTTATGCCAAATCATTTCTTGCTTTTGTGAGTTGAAGTTAAATTCCTGGAACATTGAATATGAGGATATTATTTTGACTATGGGTTTTGTAGGTCAAACAAGGATCAGAACTGAACATGGAAATTCAGAGTAGAGCCAATCACCTCAAAAAAGCTCTTCATATGTACCCTAACAGCAGTTTGATAAGGTAATTTATTTAGCAACCGGAACAGGATTATTTAAATATACAGATTTTCAGTTGGGTTGTTAGTATGTATTTATCCTGGTTGCTTTACTTTTTCTTATTAAAACTGCGCTTATAAGAACTTAATTTGAATTTTTTTTCTGTAAATCCAGTCTTCTATGCCATCTTATGGTCTAAAATGCTTTTGTGAGTTTAAGTTAAATTCCTGGAACATTTAAAACCAGAATTGCAGTGATTTAATGAATAAAAGAACAAACAGTAAACAAAGATCAGAATGTCAGATGCAATTCAGAATTCAAAGGGGGAAAAAAAAAGAGCAACCCACTGCACGAGGCTCCTGCTATTGCAAGGTCTGGGAGGGGCAAGTGTGCATGCAACCTTACCCCCTGCTTCGCAGAAGAGGCTGATTTTCTATTAGTAAAACAGAAAATCAGAATCTAGAACCAACCCAATGGTCAGATTCAACGTTATGGGAGAATCCTACTTGGATTAGGATTGAGGACTGTTCTAGAACCAAGAACTGATAACAGAATATGGACTGAACTCAGAACAACATACAGAAATATATAGATCAAGAACAACAGCAGCAAAAGTCAGATTTAAACAACAGAACAATATTCTGGTTTATGAATTGGAAACACTGATCAAAATTACTAACCAAAACCTAATATCAGGGCTTAAGAATCTTGTAGGACTCTTATGATCTGACGTAAAGATCAGATATTGAATCGTAAGTATAATCAATACAGAGTCCGGTTGCTAGGAAAAAAAGGAAATCCAGCAATTACAAAGTGAAAGGAACTGAACAAAAACAAAGAAGTACTGACCTAATTGATGATGGTTAGGTTGAAGAAGAATGGAAGAAAGATGGATGGATATGAACCAAGCAGTTCACTTGGAACTAGATTGAAATCCCATCAGCCTTTACCTTAGCATCTCACCAAGGGTTGCACAGCATCTCACAGAACTTATGGAGCCAAAGCCAACCTTGTTCAACTAGTAAAAAGGGTGGGGATCTAGGCTTTACATTATTTATATAGAAAGAAATAGGAAAAAAGAAAGTAAAACAAACATAGGGAACTCTATCCAAAGTAGAAATAGGTATCTTTTTTTTCTTTTTTTGGTAAAAAGGAATTTATTGATTATGTGTTGAACTCAAGGTGTCACCATTACATAGGGTGGTTAACCAGGGAGTGGAGTTCGGCCAGTTCATCGCACATGTATGCGATAAGGCCTTCCTGGCCAAGGTATCAGCCACATGGTTGATTAACCTTGGAATGTAGGAGAAGCTGCATCTTCTAAAATAGTCAGCAAGTTGAAGAATATCCTAGATAATGGGAAAAATGCCTATGGGAAGAGGAGGGCTTGGGGGGGACAGCAGGGAAATAAGAGCCTTGCAATCAGATTCCGCCCACAACTCGTCCAATACCCTCTCCCATGGCGTAGAGCATGCCAGGTTGGAGACTGAGGGCTTCACCTTGGAGGATATCTTTGAATTTCACAGGGTCAAATACTGCTACAGAGCAAAGACCGGTGCTGTCTTGGATGAGAAACCCAATTCCAGAACCTTAATCCTTGGAGAGACGAGATGCATCACAGTTCAGCTTAAATGTGTTACAAGGTGGAGGAGTCCATCGGATGCCAGGAGACGGAGGATATGCCTGGTTGGCCTGGTTGACTAGTTGTTTGCTGCTGGAGTGGGTGGCTGCCCAGAATTCTTCAAATGCCCTGACAGCGAGGGAGTGAATCTCAACAGGGGGAAGATTTCTATTGTTAAACCTGGATTCTAATGTAGATACAGTTGCACTTACCTGGTTGGACTAGCAGGACCGGCTGTGGAAGCCAAGGGCCAAGAAGAACTAGTCCAGCCCAGGTTTTTGGTCTAACAAGGGCTGGTAGTAGTTAGTTTTATATTATGTCTTTTATTTCTCTCATTTGTCTTTGGGTAGGATACGTAGGATTTTCTCATGTTTGTCTTTGGGTAGGATAAGTAGGAGTTTACTCCTAAGCAGGAGTAGGCTTATTATTTCCCTTTAAATACTTGTATAAACTCAATGTTTGATTTTTAGAGTGAATTTAATTTTAGAATTAGTGAATCTATGCTTGGTGTGTGATCCCCTTCCCCCTCGTGCGATTTTCCCTCTTCTCCCTAAGGCTACTCCATCAGATTCATTCCTTGCTTTCCAGATGAACCAGCAGATAAAATAGCACAAACTAACAGCTGAGGGGCACGTGATATTATCCATAGGAGTAATACTCTATCTTATTTAATTAGTTGGAATAACTGTCCCACATGACTAAAGCACTATCTGAAGTATGAAGAAGAGTTCTTTTCAATCAATACTCTATCCAAAGACCTTAAAAAGGGGCTGAGAATTACTAGGAATTTCCGGCCTTCACAAGAAATTGAACAAGTAAGAAGTTAGATGAGACCAATGTTCTAGATATTACTGATAGTATGTCCACAAGCCCAGCAATTCAAGCTTCAGAATGCCTGCTTCACTGAGTACAGATCTAACCAATGTTCTAGATATTTAATGGGGGAGACATGTCACATCTGTGACAGCTATGTCCTAAGTCTCCTGCGTAGCTATTAAAGGCCATTGCAAAGTTGGTAAATATGGAGTTATGTAGCTGGAAGCCTCCTGACAAAAATCTGAGGAGACATATCTAGGTTTGGCGTTGGTTGAATTCTGGAGATCCACACGTGGTGCAATTTGTTGGAGCGACTTTGAGGGGTTTTTATTCTCTGGAGCGATCATGATCAGAATCGCTATGGCCCAAATTTTGATTCTCCAGAGAAATTATTCTATCTTTTGCAATTTTGAAGTGGTCTTGTAGAGGGACTGTTTCTCAATTTTGAGGATCACTCTACTGTAAATATTTGCTTGCTATAAGAATCACTTGTGCTAGGCAGAAGAATCAGTCTTCAAAATTAGAAGTGATAAAAAAGCTGCCAGTAGTTCTGTGTAGAAATCCAGTCAAGAAATTCAGATGCGCAAAAATAGAATCTGTATTGGACTATCTAATGCTACATGGGTTTGCATTAGCGTGTAACTGAAAAGATGGCCAATCCTAACGTAGACAGACAAAATGGGATGTGCAAACAAATGCTGGGGAATAGAGTTTTCAATCGACTGAATGATCTTGATTGGCTGGACCCAAGATATGAATAGCATTATGAAATGGGAATGCATTGTGGAGGCTAACACTAGGCTATTTTTTTGGATTGTGTCTTCATCTCCTGTTACCAAATAAGTTATTTGTTTGTTACTCGGTGATGGACCCAATGATGGGACAGATTTTTCTCTACTTCCAAATGGTGGATGTGAAATTGGTAATTTATCTTTGGGTGTTGATAAATTCTGATAGTTGATATTCTTGTTTACTTTAGTGGACATATCATCTACTCCTTGGTTTTCTAATTGTATTTTTCTGCTTGTAGGAATGAACTAGGTTATCTTTTGCTATCCAGTAAGGAATGGAAAGATACACATGAAGTTACTAGATGTGTTGTCGTAGACCCTCCTGGTCGCCCGAGTGTGGAGGCATCAAAATCGGCATACAAGATTCTAGGTGCTGCTGCAATTGCATGCTATGCCTGTGGTACGACCAACCAAAAGTTCTCCTTCCCTACGTGTAAAGACCGGTTCATGCATGAAGGACACGCAACCAAACAAATGCAGAAGTATTATAGCTTACTTCATTAAATGTCTTGGTTGTTTTTTCAAGTTACTTTCTGGTATTTGATTAATTCTTGAACAATACTTGTTGCTTTAATTTCACAAAATAATAATTTCTTGATGCTAGGTGTTTGCGTTTTCACAATGAGCTAATCTTTGGGCTTTCAATTTTTGTTGAGTTTTTGGCCTTGACTATTTTTTATATTCGTGAGACTTTTGTAATGGAAAGCCAATATTTAGGTAATAAAATATGCCGAAGGATGCTTCCGAAAACTAAGATACCTGTTTGTGTCTTAAGCAGTCTGCTTGCACTTCTTCAGTTAAAAAACTAATCCCTTTTCTTACCCTGTATGTGGGCAGGTGGTTACATCAAGAACCGTGGAACGACAATGCTCGGTTCTTGCTTCTACTTAATGTTCTTCAGAAGGCTCGTGAAGAGAGATTTCCTCAGCATCTTTGTGTTACACTTAAACGGCTACTATCAGCCGCTCTCTTGGATGAAGTATATTCAAAGAAAGATATCTCTTATCAATATCAGAAGTTCCAACTTCTCCTCTGTGCTTCAGAGATCAGTTTCCAAGGTGGAGACCACTTTGGATGCATCAACCACGCTACAAATGCATCAAGGCTCGCTCTTCCTGGTGAAATTCTATTTTTTGCACATCTGCTACTATGCCGTGCCTATGCAGTTCAAGAGGATTTATCGAGACTGCAGGGTGAGTATTTGAAATGCTTGCAGCTCAAGACAGATATTCAAATTGGTTGGGTATGCCTCAAACTTCTAGTATCTAGATACAAACTCCAGATTGATTCGAATACCATAGACTTGAACTTCGAAGAGTGCTTCAGAGAGAGAAAGAGTACTTCGAATATGTGGATGGCCGTCTTTGATTTAGTAAGAGGTCAAATTTTCATACGGAATCAGGATTATCATTCTGCTCAAGAAACATTTGCACATGCTTGTTCGTTGGCAAGAGCAGATAGTTGTGTCCTTCTATGCCATGGTATGTATCTAATCATGGATTTGCTGTTCTTGGTGATGATTTATATTTTCTTTTACATGTAACTTTTTGAATAATAAAAAATCATTGCTTATGTTCAATTAGAATTTTTTTTTAAATTCTTTTGTGTTATATATATATATATAGACTATCAGTTGAAAAAACAGGAAAAAAAAAAAAAAAACTCAGAAAACATAGATCTGGC
The DNA here is from genome assembly GCF_013358625.1 of Macadamia integrifolia. Taxonomy (NCBI): domain Eukaryota; kingdom Viridiplantae; phylum Streptophyta; class Magnoliopsida; order Proteales; family Proteaceae; genus Macadamia; species Macadamia integrifolia. The sequence goes on along the minus strand of NC_056563.1, from coordinate 31,843,857 downwards.
ACACATGCCACTTGAAATGTTGTTGCAAGATGAAGTAAACTATGGTGCATTTATTTTTCTTAATTTTTATAGAATTATCATATGATGGTGTGGTGACTAGTGTAAGAACTGGGGGGGGGGGTCAAGCTATTGAATTCCCCCAATTACAATTTGGTTACACAAAGAATCGGCTCTAAGCCTTAATTGTTTACACTTATCGTGGATGATTTAACTAGGGACATTCAGAATATTCTTTTTGCTGATGATATTGTTTTGGTGGATGAGACAAAAGAGGGATTAACGCCTAGTTGGAGTTATAAAGATTAACCTTGGAATCAAAAGGTTTAAAGATAAGTAGAACAAAAGATGGAGTATATAATAACGGATAAGTGAAAATTGATGAGAGGGAGTTATGCAAAGTGATTATTTTAGGTATCTAGGCTCGGTCACAATCATAAATAAAGAAGATGGTATAGAGGATGATGTTTCACAAAGAATTAATATAGGATGGCAGTGGAGAGGTGCTTCTGGAGTGTTGTGTGATTAGTATATTCCTTTAAATATATTAAGATAGATGTGTGGCAAAACTAGGAAGGATAAAGTAAGGAATGATCATATTAGAGCTACTCCCAAATTAGCTCTAATACACGATAAGCTATGAGAAGCTCATTTGAGGTGGCATGGGCATGTTCAATGGAGGCCTTTGGGTGCTCCAATATTGAGGAGTGATTTGATTCAGATTGAAGGAACTAAAAGAGCCAAAGGCGGACCTAAAATGATCCCAAGAAAAGTAGTGAGGAAGACATGCATAGCTTAGGCCATGTATCAAGTATGACCTCGAATAGAGCTGATTGGAGGGCATGAATCCATGTAGCTGATTCCATTTATTTGGGATAAGGCTGAGTTGTTGCTGTTGTTGTTATATTATTATTATTTTCTTATTACAAGACAAAAGGGATGTAAATAAGCGGAATAGATGAGAAGTGCAGTTCCTGCACCCCTTTTCTGCCATGTTTGAAATGCTAACTGTACAAATCTGAATTGTTGAATGGGAAGAGAACACCGTATATTGGTCAGATGTTTTGAGGCCCCAAATCAATTATATGGCCCACCTTGTATTGTACATTTTTCTTTGTATTTTCGACGGTCCAGCATTTTTCAAAGAATTATCTTTTTTGTCATCTTTCTTAGCTTTATTTTGGCACTTGGCAAAGCCAAGTTGGACCCGAAACTTGACACGTTAATTGGGGAAGGTGTGAGCCTCCACTAAAATTTGGGGGCCACCTGACATGCCAGGTGGCAGATAAAGTTGCTAGAACTGCACCAAGGTGCGAGTCGGTTGGATCTGCGCTCACTTACCCCCTTTCTAATATTGACTTATCTTTTGGTGGAAATAAAATGGCGTGTTGGTAGGTTCTTGTTTTTCATTCAAAATGTTTTTTGCTGACTGAAATCGTGAACTCTTTTATGTGATGGCAATGCTATGAAATTGTTCAGCAGAAATATTGTAATCATCATATTCCTTTGCAATTTTGTTTTGATCTATGGAAATATAAACATTTCTGTATTTTTTTGGCTGAGATAGGTTTACTTTTAGCACCATTTTAGAGTTGTACTCTCTTCTATGTGTTTAAAGGAGGTGGAAAGTGCCCAAATACGAAAGCTACATCTGTTCATTCCTTTTATATTCTCAATTTTTTTTTTTACTTACATATCTTAATTTCTGTTTTTATTTTGATACTTTCACGTCAGTTGTGGCACCTGCCTTGAGAATCTCATAACAAATAGATGAATTGCTTTCTCAAATAGCTTTTTTCTCCCCCTTTGTTTCTAAACTGGAGTTTGGCTTCAACAGGGGCCATTTGTATGGAGCTTGCCAGGCAGGGGTATGGTTCGCAGTTCTTATCTCTGGCAGCAAGTAGTCTCAGAAAAGCTCAAGGGTCCGCTGTCATTCCTCTCCCTATTGTATCTGCATTGCTGGCTCAAGCAGAAGGAAGCCTTGGCTCCAAAGCAAAATGGGAGAAAAACGTCCGTCTTGAATGGTTTTCTTGGCCACCAGGTTTCATTTCATCTCAATACCACACATATAGTCATAATTTGATGGATTATGGAGACATCAACTTCCATTTGATCTGCTACTCAAAATAAAATTTCCCATGGAAATCACATGACCTAAAAATTAACTTTGACCAAACCTATTTAATCATCAAATTGAGGGTGTTTGTCGAAGTGTTGGGTATTTTTGATTGTTGATGTTTTGGGTTGAACTCACTGGATGTGATGTAAAATACAGAATATGGCACATGGTTAGGATTTCTTTTTCGCTTGCCCAATTTTTAGTTTATTGGCCTTATCCGACTTTTTGTTTTCCTGCAGAGATGAGGCCTGCAGAATTGTATTTTCAAATGTATTTGCTTGCAATGCAACTGAAAGCTGGTTCTGATTCTGCATCAAATATTGAGTCCTATCAAAGTCCGAAGAGATGGGTTCTCCGAGCAATACATTTGAACCCATCCTGTTTACGATACTGGAAAGTTTTATCGAAGGTGGAGCGACTGCCCTAGTTCGTGGGTACTAATTTTACTGGTATTTCATCTTCTTCTTCTATTAATTTAAGTGGATTTGTCTTGGAAGCTTGTCATGTGTAAATTCCACCAACGATTTGTCCTTACTCGACAATATCTGAGAGCTTGTTCATCAACTAGCAAGTTGCTCATCAGAAATGAATTGGATGTTCTGGTCGTTTGTACCATTAGTCTATATGTTAGGCCTTGAACGTCTTTCCCAATTGTCCAAGATTATATTAAATTTACCTCGTAACTCAAGCTGATCAAGTCAGGATTCAGGTTAGGGCTAAGGTGAAGAGCAATTGAACTACTCCAGCTACTCCAAGGTTTTGATATATTTGTGACTCGGTTTAGGATTTTGAAAGGCAAGTGCCGAGCATTGAGCTTGGATGTGCTATATTTTCATTTGCTGTGTCTGATGTTTTGTGTTCATTTATAGTCTTGCTTTCTACCCAAGTAAATTATTGCAAGTCTTTGCCTTTTCTCAGATAACTTTTTTGGGGAAAAGAATGCTCTCTGATCGCACGGCCCTTGTCCCAGCGCAGGGGTGCACATGGACAGTTTCATAGGGGTGGAGGTGTCATTTTGTTGCTCTCTATGTTTGGGTGTAAGGCCACGTGATCTGGGATCATTCTTTTTTTATTTATTTATTATTATTATTATTATTTTTTTTTTATAATTTGGGGGAGGGGTTTGGTAAAGGTGATATCTTTGAGTGTTGGGGAGAGGTCCTAGTAACTAGTAAGGGTGCCAATCCATTGGATTCTGGTTGGTTCAAGATATAATTTGTACAAACTGAAACCGAATAATTTTAATAACTTCAAGTGTTATTCAGTTCCTATTTTGTTTCTGTATTCGGTTTCATTTAATTCATGCATCGTTTTTCAACTTTAGTGGAAATAAATTGCTTAAACAAATGAAGTTGGGAATGAAATTACAAATAAATTGCTTAGACAAATGAAGTTGGGAATGAAATTACAACATCATGAGATAATACCACTGTTAAATCTGGTATCGTGCAATGTTTTCTGTACAATTCAAAAAGAAATCCATAGTAGATAATTTTACATCATTCAACAAAGACATGATTGAAGAGTTTAGTTTGATTTAGATTTGGTTCGGTTTTCATACGAGTTGTGCTTTATTCCTTTTAGTTCAAACAGATGTTTTTCGATCTAAACTCTAAATCGACTGAAACTGGATGAAATTTCACTTTAAATTTTAAAATCTAACTAATATTTTCGATCCGATTGAGTTTTAAATGAGCAGTTTTGATAGGAAAAAGGGGGGAGGGGAATGCTTGTGAGCAGTTTTGGATTCGGGTTCTCAGCTCATGAACCCCTTGCTTGAATTTCTGCTGCTTACTCCTTCGCTTTTTTTCTTTTCTTTTTTTTCTTTTTAGAACCGCCCAAGGGGATTTTACTCACACAAACATACACACACACACACACACACACGAGGGGAGGGGGGATGCGTGTGGCAGGAGTTGATCCCTAGATTACAAACCTAGTGCCTGGTCTATCAGTAGAGGTTGCAACCAATGTGCTATGCACTGGATTCACTAGACCCCTTGCTTGAATTTCTGCTGCTTACATCATTGTAATTTGACGCAAATTCCCGTAAGAGTGCAGGAAATTAAATCCTTATCTGAGCCTGCAGGGCCTCCACCTTCCGTCTTCATCGAGGGCCTCCACAGTAGTAGCCACTTCTGCCACAGCGCCGCACGGCTGCAACGGTTACGCCTCTTTGTCTCATATCTGCTCCTCTTGGGTTTCTCGCGCTGGTGTGTTGCCTTGCGACTTCGGTTGGCTTCATCTGTTGCTCACTTGGGATGCTACAAGCGCAAACGAAAGGGTGGCCATGTGCCAGTGACATGAAATCTTCATCTGGTGTGTTCGCCCTTAACATATGTAGAATGGATTTCTTGTTATGAAGGAATCAATAAAAATGACGAAGCTTTCCTTTACCCACGGAACGGTAAAGGGCTTTTATCCACTTACTCTACTTTAGGTGAACAAAAACTTTCACAATCAATAAATGGGGTTGGGGGGAAGGTGTGCTCTCTTCTCATATTGTTAAGGATAGAGTTTCCAATAACTCACAGTGAAGGAGGATATCTTTCACCACGGCTGCCCATAGCGTAATTAGGGGGTTGGCCATGACACAAGACTCCAATCATGGGGTTGCATCACCATTAAAGAATGAAGTACATTCGAAAGAAAGCTTAATCCTATTGTTGAAATCCTTCTCATATTGTTAAATTTCATCCTTCGCATAAGTACTTGGAGGGTTTATCAGGAAACCCTGATTATCACTTTGTTTTTGTTATGTAGAGATTATGGTCTTAATGGATCGCCATACTATGTGAAGAACAAACCCAATTGTTAATCACAAATAATTGGAGGGTTTATCAAGAAACCCAATTGTTAATCACAGACAGTTTAGCCTGTTAGGGTGAATTTCCAAATCAATTTTATGAGTAAAATTTCAAGTTTCACATGCTCTCTCTTCCTGATTACTCTCTTCTTTACTATTTGGATCCCTAGGACTCAAACCATGAGGCAAACCCTCCATACTTCCCTTAAGGATACCATTCTACACCAAGGTGTGGGGATCCCTGCCCAAACTATTATTTTGAACATTATTTCCTACTTCTATATATTCTAAGATCGGGGTCTCTAGATAGGGTTGTACGAGCTTTGGTGGATAATGGGTATGGGACCACGGTTTATCCTACCATGGCGTGCCAAGTTTTTATTATGGAAAAATTATTATTATTTGTAGGGTAGACCAGTTTCAATATTTGTCCTTTTACTCCTCTTTGGGAATCTACAGGGATGGGGCATTGGGTCTTCAGCTTCTATTCCCTCTGACTCTTGTTTATTTTTAAGAATAATTTATGGATAAGCACTTATATATATATATATATATATATATAACACCTCATAGGTTGGTGGTAAACCTTAGCACGCTTACCTTGCTGTTTGTGTTCTTCCTAGACCTTCTCTTGTGTCTTTTTGCAGCTCTTCTTCCCTTCTCGATGAACCTTGGAGACTGAAATAGTTGAATGTCGCTTTTACAGAATACTATAGAAGGAAGTAAACCACCATAAAGTTCTTACCAAACATTAAAAAAGAGAAAAAGGAAAGAAACTGCCCATAAAGAAAAATCTCTATCACGAGAAAATCATGTGGTAGTAGATTGGGTTAGGTTGTATTGGGTTGAGTTGGGTTGGATAAGAATTGAAATGATAGGAGTTAATAAACTATCATTTAATACCATTATTATTACTGATGGTATTGAGAGCTCTCCTCTACTGCTACGGCTCTGAATTTATATTCATGCCATCTTAATCCTATATGGTGTACAATTTTCAAACCACCCTCATAATTATTTAGGGAAACTGAACCTTGTCCATCTAGCATAGAAAACGTCAAACACAATGGGCATGAAATGGTCGCACTGTCCTTCTCTCTATGCGCGTTGAAGATGCTCTCACCTATGCTCTTATTGGCCTACGCGTCTGATGTTTCTTGTGCCAGGCCAACAAAGTTTGGAAAAAGATCCCCACGATGCTAGAGTTGTGATTCCTTCTTATACCCTCTTACATAATAAGTCGTCGAACCCCACATTGATATTCACTTCAATCACATAAAAATGTGACTTGTTACCAAATGAATCCATCTATTGTCTCATCTGTCATAAAAAAACCTATGAATGTAAATCAAATTCTTGTATGAGAATCATTCTTGTACAGTCTAATCCATACTGATGGAATTCATCATAAGGTTTTCCTTGAATGAATTCCATCTGTGCGGATTAGATCCTAATACAAGAACCCTCAAAACCTATTATTTTATCTAAAACTTTACAATTGAACAATACTACAGTTTTGAATTTTAAGATACAAATGGTCCTTGGGATTTGAATCCAACGTATTGCCTCATGCAATAAGGAAACCTCATTCATATTTATTCCCAATCTGACCCATTTTATTGATCAAATGGAGGACTTACTCTCTTAGTGTATTCTTTTTTAGCTTAACGAAGGAACGAATAAACCTCATTTCTATTGTTTGAAATCCAAATTGAATTGACTGAGTCTAATCTTGATTCCTTCTGTTTCAAAATAGCCAATTTACATTGGGTTTCTAGGAGTCTATATCCTCTGCAATGAGCAGTGAGATATAATGAGCATTGGACGATTGAGAACATCTAGGCGCATACCCCAAAGGGCTGCTAGCCACTCGATGCTCACTACAGTAGTTGCAGACAATTTTCACACGGGTTTCTAGGGTTCAAAGAATATGATTGATTTCGACTGATTTCAACTGATCCCGAATGAGATCAACCGGACCTGATTAAGATATGGATTCATATTGTTTTAAAAACTAGTTTGATTTAATAAATTTGCCCAGAAATAAAAGAAATTTGACTTTTAAACGACTAAGGCACGGTTATAGCTAGAGGTATTGCGTGTTTGATCATGTATTGTGATTATTGCTTAATACAAAATGTTGCTGTAACGTAACAGGTGATCTGAGCCGCCTCCTTTCCTGGTATTTTTTTTGGTCGAGCCCCTTTTCCCGGTCGGTGCAATGAACCAATACATCTATTTCGGATTAGACGTGGGGGCCGGACTTCGTGCTCACATAGCTTCAAATTTACAAAAACCTCCTTTAGTTTGTCTATATTCACCTTGGTTTTACTCTTTTTGTCTCATCGAACCCCTATTTAATTAAGTTTCGGAATCGAAGAGGGGAAGCATTTGATCTCTGCTGTCTTTTTGGCTTCCTCTTCTCTGGGTCTGTGATGGATTTCTCAGCCATGGAGGGAGATAGAAACCAGAAGAGAGAGATAATCTTTGAGGAAGAAGATGAGAAGAGGGCTAGAAGCTTTAGGTACGAAGACTACAACAACAGAAGAGTGTTCTTGAGGAGTTACCCTCTTCACTGGGCAGATGACCAAGTGGATGAAGGCGACGACGACGAGGCCGAGGCGACGCAAGGGATGCTTGATGTGTCAAAGAAAGGAAAGATAACTGCTCTTAAACGGAAAGTCTTGTATGTTCTTCGCTGGAGCAAAGGGAAGGTTTTGATTCTCAAGAAGTTCAAGAACAAGGTCTCCTTTTATCTCGTTACTTGTCATCCTTTTGGGTTGAAGCCCTCTCCTTCCCTGCTTTCAGTGTAAACAAACCATGTAGTGATTCTTCACTTAAACAGCTTCTACTTTTCCTTTCCCCCTTACCAGTAGTGTTGACTGTTTCCAACTTTGAATATGGTGAAGCTCTATATGAATCTAATCTAATTTTTCTCTTTTGGTTTCTTCGTAATATAGTTCTTCCATTAACTTTAAGCTTTTCTTCACACATTTGATGGGTTTATGTTCCTTCTATGAAAAATTGAGAAATTTCTCTCTTTGTAATATCAATGATGGCTGATGGGTCTGATTCCTCCTCCCAGTCTCTCCAAATTTGAGTTCCAAAGTATCAGATTTTGGTAACGGTTCTGAAATACGTGCGGCTTGATGGGTTCTTCCAGTCTCTGCAAATAACCTCGTAATATATTTCTTCCATGAACTTTTGCTTTCCACACATTTGATGGGTTTATGTTCGTTCTATGAAAAAGAGAGAAATTTCTCTCTTTGTAGTATCAACGATGGCTGATGGGTCTGATTCGTCCTCCCAGTTTCTGCAAATTTGAGTTCCAAAATATCAGATTTTGGTAACGGTTCTACAGAATTGATGTGCCGCTTGACAGAAATTATGGTTTCAGGAAGCCCATGTTCCCAAAGCCTATCTACTCGTCTCTAGGGCTACCAGTCTTGCCATTAATTTTCCTGCTAGGAAGATGTTTTTATTGTTTATAAATTTTCTTTAGAAAGGTGAACAGATTAAAAAAACTGATTCTGGAGAGACCGAAACATTCGGTGGGAAATGGGAAACGATGCATTAATGGTGCATAGGTGTCGCTCACTAAATCAAGATTTACTCAGCAAATTTTAAAATCTTTAGGTTTTACAGACATTATAGTCTAGTCAGACTATGTCTGTTTTTTAGGATTTTGATGCGCTGGTAGGAAGCCCAAAATATTATTCTGTCGGTTCACCCATTTAACAAAGGCTGCTTCAAGCTGAAGCTGTTCAAGACTTCCCTGTAATCTGGGAGAGGACAAGAGCACATGGAGATTTGGAGTATTAAATAACTAGTGAGGACTGAGGAATGTACAACAAAAACACAAGGGGAAAACCCTCTTCTGATATGCAAAAACTTTAGTTCCGATCTAAGTAGCTTTACCAATCATGAGCTTTATTTTGAATTAGAAGATTATGATTCATCTCTACGATGAACTAGTTGATCTACTCCTGCAACAAATACTCAAAATGATCTCCTTTTTTTGGGATTATGTGAAAGTTTAGGGCTTTATCGTTGAAACCCAGGAAGATACATTCAAACTTGGCTTTGGACAAAGGTAGATTGTAGACTGTAGAGGTTTCCCATGTACTAGGTTAATTCACATTGAAATTTGAGGAAGACCTTAAGATCCCTTTAACATCTATTCTAGCACTTAGGACCTTTTACAGTATCATCTTTTCATGACAAGTTTTTTCCATGGACATGTGCATATGAGTACGTACATGAGGATAGGCATACGGTCTCAGATTCGATTTTCTATTTATGCATCTGCAATTTAAGTGGAGACTGTGGCGATGGAATGTTGCGTTAGTCTCCCCGAGGATTAGTCGAGGTGCACGTAAATTGGCCCGAACACTTTGATTAACAAAAAAAAAAGAAAAAATATGTACATGAGGGAAGGGATACCTGTTGGTGCTATGTGGAATTGTAGAAAGTGAAACGATCCACATTGATCACTTATAAAATTTAAGTTTCAAATTCAATCAATCTCTTTTGTGTATTCAGATATTGGTATTGATTGGTTGATATGTATCACTATTGATTGTTGTGTTGGTTGGTACATAAAAGTGAGTTTTTTTTTTTTGGTCAAAAATGTTTTCTTTTACTAGAACCAGCCAGATACAATCGATCTGTATCAATATCCAGTATCAGTATCGATATCTACAACGACAGATACCGAGGCCAATACTATAAATTCAAACCTTGTATGTATATCCTTGGTTATCTATTGGTATTCCTACTCCAACTATTGGATCTCTCATGAATTTTTCAATGTTTTGTTTGACATTAGACATGCTATGTTTGAGTTGAAACTTTCCATGCGAGCAAGGAACCTTGGGGTTTAGATGTCCATAAGATTTTAGTTCCATCCATGAGTCTTGTGTGTAGTTTATATTAGACGGTCAAACCCAAAATCAAACCCAAAATCTCAGGACATTTAGTGAGGATAGCGCCTCAAGTATGAAAACACCAAGGACATAAACAAACCCATATAAAACTAAAACTCTCAAATCTCAAAACTCCCCTCCCCCTCTAACTTCACTTGTAACTTCGGCATACCTAATTCTACACACGTATAGATAACTTTGAAAGGATAACAAAAGGACGTTAACCACAATTGAGGATCCAATCCAAAGCCTTGAAGAATTAAGTGGAGATAAATTCTACAACTCTCAACATCTCAATAGGTTAGGGAGGCAATAAGATTCAGGATGAAAATCTTCTTTTATCTTGTTTCCACTGTAGTGTATGGTTCAAATTCAATTAGTAGTTGTATCCAAAGAAAAAACTGAAAAATCAGTTGGATTGTTTTCCAATCCGATGATGTTCTTCGTGTTGATGTGGAAAGCTTGGTGTCCCCTATGACCAGTCTGATAATTTTTTGCAATCTACGCACTCAAGTAAGAAGAACCGTGCTTGATGAGCCCAAACTTCTGATATTTCAGGCTTGTCAATACTTGGTGGAATAATACTAAGTCGTAAATTATTGGGTACAAATCTAGTTGAAACCTTATTGGATATTTTGAGTTGAAATTGAGAAGGTATTCGTTCAAATTAGGTGTCTTATGTGTGTGTGTGTGTTTGGTCAAGATATATATAGAGTAAGTTATTGAAGTGACAACTGAAACAAAATTAGCCAAACCTGGGTTGATTTTTTCTCATAATGATTAATAGTGCTGCTATATTGGGTGAATTGTTCAGATGAAACCAAGAAAAGTACTCGCTATTAATCCATGGTAAAGGGGGGTGAAGAGAGTCTTCATCCACTGGATTTATCCTTCAATTGGACCGGAGAAATGTAGGTTAAAGGTTGGGTTTTCAAGAATAAAGAAAAAGTTAATGATGACATTCATTATTTCAAGAGCCTTAACTGTAGCATTTAATCACCATTGACGAAGAGAGAATCACTTCACCTGATATAAAAAAAAAAAAAAAATCTAAGAAATATATATTTTACCGGAAAAAAAGAAATAAAAAGAAATTTATGCACCATTTGATAACGTTATTGTGTCTAGAAACAACAGAAATGGCTTTTCACATTTCTGGAGACAAAAACAGATTTTTTTTATGTCTGATAAACCTGTTTCTCGAAACATTTTTTGCAGATATAATGCCACTAAAAACCTCAATAGTATCATCGAATGCCCAAAAGGGAGAAAATGTTCAGTTTCCTCTTTTTACGTTTAAATAGTTGAGAGATTTATTGGACACAACAGCTTTTTTTTCTCTCAAATTCGTTTCTAGAAACGACGAAATAAATCCAACTTTTTTCATCAAAATCGTTTTTAGAATTGTAAATATACATAAATTTTAATTTATGTTTCTAGAAATGGGTGAAATGGATAACTTTATCAATCACTTTTTAGACTGTTTCTCCATTTCTGGGAATAAGAAAATGTAAAAACGAAACGTTGTCAAACGATACTTTAGAGAGACTATGAACAATTATACACATGTGGTGTCACCAAGTGCAACTGCTGTTGGGCCTCCCTAGAGAGCTGGACTTGTTTGACTTTTCTGGGTCAGACTTGGTTCTTTTACATTTAATCATTTTTTTTTTTTCGTGGGGAAAACTGATTTTTTCTCTGTTGGTCTTTGCTGTGCTTATGTGATTCCTTTCACAAAGAGAAATTGTGGATCTCTAAGGCTCCGATTAATTGCAAGGAAATTAAAAGGAAAGAAAGTCAATTTTAAAATCTAGAAAGCAACTCTGGTAATTATTATCGAGATTCAGATATAGTTCTATAAACTATTCAAATTTCTTACTATATTTAGTAATAATAATTTAGATGTTATTTCTACTGTACTTTGCATCTTATTTTTATAATCAAATATAGAATGACTTGATAATATAATCATATGGGGGTAACAACTCCGAAAGTTTCTTTCTCAGTTTGAAAATTACCCTTCCCTTAAATTTCTCTTGCAACCAAACTGAGCCATACGAGCTTAAATTATGGATATTCCATAAGATTCGCTTTCATATTATGGTACCCAGATCTGAAATTTTGGTTTTGTTATAGGCCAGGATGATAATCAATGAATCACACTCTCAAATAATATCAACCAATTGGCTAATGCCATTCATAAATATTTAGAATGACCATCCATAGAACACACGAATAAATTATCATGAGTTTGTACATCATTATCTTAAATAAATTATCATGTCTTTATACCATATATCATATTGAATAAATTATCATTTTCAACCAAAAACAAAAAGACTGCAAAATGACATGCACCATATGGATGGGGAATCCAGAGTGTGCTTCTCCTTGTGGCCACTGTGCTGGCCTGACTTGGCTCTGTAGCTAACAACAATGAAAGATATTCCTTCACAAAGGTTTGGCTGATTACTCCAATCTTCTATTCATAATTTCATACTGAGTAGTCTCCTCATGTGGGAGGATGACCTTATCTTTCTTTGCATCTGTTAGAATATGTATAGATACAAGGAGAGACCCAATAATGAGTTTTTTGTCCATTAATATAAAGCACTGTCAATCCCTCAAGCTCCCTCTTATATGATCTTTCTTCTTTGGGTAACATGTGCTCTACCTATATGATCAAATGTATTATTTGATGAGCATAATAGAAGAAGACATATACTACAATCCAGCCAGATGAGAGAGGTGAAGAATTAGAACAGTAATTCTGATAGAGCAGACTGGTACCTATTGTCTCTTTATTTAGAACATTCTACAGATTCAGATATTTAAAAATGTATGGAGTGAGAAACTTGGAAGATTTCAAGCACTCCTGGACATCCCACAAGCTTCAAATACATAACTATTACAGAACTGAAACCCTATATATATATATATACACACCTCTCATTTGGCTGTAAAGATAGAGCTTCCTTATCTATCTACCATGGCTAAAAGACCCAGAGTTCTGAAGGTTGTTATCTGAAGGATCCCAATCCAAGGAAGATGACAGAATCTTGGACAGAGACAAAAAGACATCTGCGATGGCTGGACGAGAATTCAGATCGTAAGCCACACAATTCATTGCAAGTTGAGCCATGGAGAAGGCCAAATCCAGAGGGTACTCATTCCTCAAAGAAGGATCCATGAATCCCCTTAGCTTCTCTCTCACATTCTCTCCTTCTAAGACCAGCTGTATAGTTGAAGACAATGAGCTCTCTGCTTTCTTTTCATCATCATCAGCAGCAGTGGCAGCTTCTCTTCCAGACAAGAGCTCCAACATCACAACTCCAAATGCAAAAATATCCAGTTTAGGAGTAACAACGCCATTCTCTATGTATTCAGGAGCCAGATAACCCTGTGTACCCACTACGTGCCTTGTCAACTGGAAGCCTTCTTCTTGATTCTCCTCCTCCAAGGTTCTCGCCAATCCGAAATTTGTAATCTTGGCTCTGAAATTCGCGTCCAAAAGAATGTTACTGCTCTTCAAGTCCTTGTGAATGTAGGGAGGATTCGTGTAGTTATGAAGGTAATTAAGCCCATCTGCCATATCGTAAGCAATTTGAACTCTCTGCGTCCACCCAAGAGGGCAAGAACTCTGATACTCCTTCTCGTGAAGCCAATCGCTTAGGGAACCCTTCTCTGCAAATTCATAAACGAGATAGGTGCTCCCCTGGTGTACACAGAACCCAGATAGTCTGATCACATTGGAATGGTTGATTTGTTTTAGAATATTAATCTCGTTTGAGACATCCCCTTTCATACTCTTTATAGCAGCGTCATCGCCATTAATCTTGCCGCGATAAACAGATCCCTTGATCCTATGACCTTCACTGAAGAATTCCGTAGCTTTTTGCAATTCTTCGAAGTTGTACAAGGTCAATGAATCGGTTACATTACGAGCCCCTAGGGAAAAGACGGACCCAGATCTAAATTCAGGTACGGCAGAGTAATAAGCAGATCCACCAAGCTTCTTATCCTCTGGAATTGGCTTAGCTTGCCGAGTCCGGCGGCGACGCAGGAACCAAACCAGACAACCGGAGAGGGCCAAAAGAACTAAACCAGCTGCAATTCCAATGCCGACAAAGACCCATTTCTTGTTCGAAGAGTTACTTCCAGGAACGACGGGAGGTGATTCAGGGGACTGCGATGGCGATGGCGGTGGGGAAGTTGATTTGATGATTGTGGGCTTGGTCTTAAGCGGAACCAAGATTGGTGTAAAGAAGTAGATGGTCTGGCCCGATGTCAACTCATTTGCAACGTTTATGCTCTGCTCGTCCACACCGAACATCTCACCAATCTCAGCAACACTATCACCCTCAGCAATTAGATAAGTGAGCAAGAACTTGACACCATTGGCAGTCTGGTTTCGGCTAGGGCAAGCACATCTGAGTGGGACTTCCAGTTTCAATCCGACCGAGAGATTTCTACTATCATAAGGGTTTTGATTCATAAGGGCTTGACAAGTGGTAAGAGCCTGGTAGGTGTTGTTTGCAACAGTAAAATAAGTTTCGAGCTTCTGTTTCAGTTCGTAGGAAGCGTTGTGCTGGTAGAACTTACCTGAACAAGGACAATTCACAGGAATCAGGACGAGGGTGTCGGTGGGGATGTTGGTGACTTCTGTTACTTTGTTGATAGAGGCAATCGCCGATGGATCTGCATTCAAGAGGTAGCCGATGGCGATGGGGGTATTGTAAGGATAGAGTGATCGGAAGGTGAGGTAGGAGCTGCAAGATTTCGAAGGACCATTGCAGAGAAACCCATTAACTGAAGAATCGTTGTTGTAATTGTAACAGGCAAGCTGTTTGTTGTTGACGTAAGTCTGTTGGGCCTGTAAGAGATGAAAAGAATGAAACAAAAACAAGAAGAAGAAGACGAAAGGGTTAGAGAGGAGAAAGGATGAAGAGCTGAGCAGCCTTCGCTCCATGGAATTGTGGGTGGGAAGAAATTAGCTCTTCAGGGACTTCTATTAAAGGAATTTTTTCACAGAACAGAAACCGTATATGTGCGAATGTGAAAGCGTTTCGTGCGACCAGCCATTGGTCGACGACGTTTAAGAAGGTGTCAGGATGACAGGATCAATGGACTCTGGTGACTGGTGTGGTGTAGTGCGTTACTGGGGTTTTGATTTTCCATTCCTTTGACTTTGGCTTTGGCTTTGGGTGGTTTTCAATTTTCCATCGTCCCATCGCATCTGTTGATTGTTTGTCCAACTCTCATGAGGGCCACGATCCCTTGGAAAACCCAAAAAAAAAAAAAAAAACAAAAAATACCCCAAAATTCAACGAACGCGTCAAACTTGTTGACTCGCTAGTCACGATGCTGCCGTGCCGTGTGGGTTACTGCCTTTCCTGGGGTAACCACATAATCGCGGCGGCGAGGCCCCGTGGAATAGAGAACAGGAGAAAGTGTAAAGCGGCCGCCGGTGAGCTGGGTTTTAAAAAATATGAATCGGTAGGGAAGCTGGGTTTTAAAAAATATGAATCGGTACGTTCCCTGCCGATTCCGATCCGGATCAATCTTAGAATCAACTATCTGAAAAAATTCACCGATTCAAATAAATATTCCGTTTTAAAATAGTTAAATTCGTCAATTCCCAATCCGGTTCATAGATTTTGAAGACCGAGACTGAAGCATAGATTTACTTCTCGATGTTGGTCTCTACCTCGGAGAGAATTGGTGGATATCAGTTATTTTTCTTCTTTGCTTTTCAGAAAAAAAAAAAAAAAAACGTTTTTTTACTGTTTTACTCTGAAACAATACTGGTAATCAATCTGAATCGATCAAAAATAGGGGATCAATCTCAATCGATACCAATACAATACCAATATTTGAAATCATGGACTGAAGTGATCGTCGAAATCGAAGAGAAGTTGGCTTGTTCAATGTTCAATGATGGGTGTCTTATGACCAAGTTTAGTTTCCAACTTCCAAGCATGGTTTGAGTCTTTCGGTAGAGCAATTGATATCTCATTTTTGCATCTCCAAGAGAGAGTCAATATAATTTTCTAGCTTGGGCCTAGTTTCTCTAAGTTCGTCTTTGACAATTCAATTAATATTGGTATACCTAGATTTTCTCTTATGTGAATGAATAATAAAGTATTGACATTCAAAAGTATCTAAGTCACTCTTTGGTATAATTTATATTTATATTTGTTATCTATTTTTTGAGAAATTATTTGTGATAATAAATTATGGATCACAAATAATAATCATTTGGTTATCGTTTATTTAATAGATTGTATAATGAAAATAAATTCGGTATGTTTATTTGTATACTAAATTCTCAACTTTTGATTTCTCTAATTCTCCTAGTAATTTTATCATACAAGTGGAGTGTGTATAGCACTATAGTGGGAGTTCGGTGGCATTAAAGCCTTGATGATAACCTCGAGCTCGTAGTGGACGACCACCTCCGCAAGATGGCTAAGAAGGCCACTTGTAGTGTCAATTCCTGCAAACCCAGCTACAGCATCCAGTGCCTCCACAATGATAACCTCGATACCTTCCGGCAGTTGCGTTCCCTACTTCGCTCCCCCCTTCTCTCTCTAGCTCTGTTGTTGCTGGTGTGACCCACTAGTTTTTCTTCTCTTACTGGTATTCTTCTTCGAGTTTTGTCATTCTACTTTCTTCCAATCTCTCCCTCGTTTGCTTCGATCAAACTACACTTTAGTACATCATTCCACGCAAAACACTGAGAGATGTTCACTTCTCTCCAGCAATTATTTCTAACTTCACTCTCGTGAGAGGATCCTACAAGATTTATCTTTTTTTTTTATTTGTCCATTGTTATGCATTAACGTAACCTTCAATTTCTAAACCCAAGGATGTAGCGTAATTGGTGAGCAACGAACTTAGTATGAGCCGTAAACTCGAACGTCTTAAATTCGACTCCCATTAAACACACCTTGCACCATTCATACAAAGGTGTTCAGTGGTTTTCATACCCGTCGTTAGCAAACCAAAAAATAAATAAATAAATAACCTCCAATTTCTGATTTTTCCAGCTTGAAATATTCAAGTAGCCATGTAAGAACTTTAGTGCTTCTATCCGAACTCCCTCAATTCACCCGTGCAACCCCACGCCTACAGATCCCCTTGCAAATACTGTTTTGAAGCAATTACGGCACATGTTCTTTAAAAGTGGCGCACAAATCACATATAGCTCTCCAGCGATTTGTGATTTATGTTAATTTATAATAAATAAAAATAGGTATTATAAAATCACACCAAATACCTATAAAAATAAAAATAGGTCAAAAATATGCAAATATAACTTTTTGTTTTTTTTGGGCAGAATAGGCATAGGCACTTGCAAATGTGTGTCAGCTTTATATGTGTGTCAGCTAATTGACAAGTTACTCATTTTATTTTATTTTATATATTTGTGGTGTCTTAAGACGTTGATTAAACGAAGAAGCTCCAAGCTAAATGAATAATAAAAAAAAAAATTATCGTAATCAAAATTAGTAAAATAATTATATAATTATTTTTGTTTTTTTTAAAATAATAATTTCTTTTTCTAAGGATAAATCTTGTCATTTCACATAAGACAACACAATTCATGGTATAAATCACTTCCAATTCATGATAAGGATACCTTTGTTTTGTATAGTTGCCAATGGCAAATATTCTCCTCTTCCCATCACCCTCACAAGCCCATCCTTATACGACCACATTTAAACAACACGTCTGCCTAGGTAGGAGATGGGAGATAAGGACCAACATCCGCTCAAACCAATCCAAATCTAAGTTGATAAAGTGAGTGTTATTTGGGTCGAAAGCCAACCGAACTCTATGGGGCCACAGGACACCAGGTGAGAAATGATCCTGCATGAATTTATTTTAGTAGGAAAGTCAAAGAAAATAACTCAAAATGTAGGGCGATAAACAACGACTTGTGTTTAGCAAATCGCCAAACCATGTCTAGAACCCCCTTCTCCTCAAAACCATCCAACAACCCGAGCTCACAAGCCCGTACATTTTTTCACTCTTATCTTAAATAACTCTTGAAAATAAGATAAGGGGTAATCAAAACAATGTTACAATTTTCATGTTTACCACTTTGATGATAAAATTGTACGCATAAAAAGAATAGGCAAAAGCTCATTTGGACTTTCCTTCTTAATAAATTTTATGGGGATGTTTCCCATTTTTAAACACATGGAAGTTAATTTGGACAAGTTAGTACTCACCATATTGGTCACGTCATGTTTCAAATTTCAAACTCAAATTTAATCAAACATATGTCCATCCATCCTTGTATTTTCAAAGCTTCACTTGTCACTCGGCAGATTATGCTTGAGATAAATCTCAATATTTAAATAAGGGACCGTCAGGTCTATACATTCATAAAATTTGGACTACATTTGATCTGCCACGTTACATTATCTTTAGAAGAAATGGTGTAATTCATTACTATAGAAGGACAATAACTAGTTGGGACTGATGGTTAATAAGAATGCTATTTATTAAGGATAAAAATAGTCTGTTTTTCTTCATCCTGTTTTGCTGTGTTTTGTGTTTGAGATTTAAAATGTAACCGCAAGCGTACGGATCAGTGTAGCTACGGGTCGAACACAGGGAGAGCAGCCACTTTATTTTTTTATTTCTTTTAATAATGCGAAAGTGAACCGATTAATGATTGTGATCTAATTCTAATTACCGTCCTAAAAATAACGTCCTAACCATTCGTCATCTAAGAATTTAAAGACGCAAACCACGCAATTAAAATTAAATAAATAAATAACTGAAAATAAACAACCCACGCAATT
>NC_056563.1:31790844-31825094 GCF_013358625.1 Macadamia integrifolia | reverse complement strand
AAAAAAAAAAAAAAGTAGAGAAATCGAGGGGGAAGTAGGGGGGGTTCAAATGCACATTGTTGATGACAAGAATTGCACCCATCCAGTAGATCAAGAATAAATTTGACCGATATTGGTTGCATCCACCCAAGCATGCAAAAGTAGACACCATTAAATCATCCACCTAGGTATGCAAGTAGACAAGATCATTGTATTTATCTATGATCAATTGGTCATCTTAGTACCCTTCACCGTTGTCTTTGACCATCCAAAAGGAAGCAAGATAACTGTTGGTTAATATCATCCAATTTGGTGGGATCTAAAACTTTGCACGTGCACAATTCATTCTGCCATGTCGTAGGGAAACTGTCATTATGAGTGACCATATATACATGGAGATATCTCAATTCATGGGTAAGTTCAGAGTTAAGAAGCAAGACCTTGGATTGTCCAGAAAATTGCTAAAAAATTCTCAGGAAACATGGAACATCCATAGAGCAACAAAATTTTTTGGGTTCAAACCAAACAAAAACCTTGCTTATTTATGATCAAACCAGTACCTTCTAGATCGCACCGGGGGCTAGCAAGCCCCAAAGTTTCAGAACAGAATATTCAGAATCAAGGTGGTTCAGACTCCACCTTTAACTGTAAAAAAATCCATCATACTGTCATCCATTCATGGAGTGGCTGACTTCCCTAAATGCATTCATTTTGATTCTATAATTCCTAGCCTTGCCACTCATCCATCAAAACAGCTTCAACATTAGTTGCATGAATTATAGAATTTGTGTAAATAGTTTCTTTATTACAAAAATTAAGCTTCATAAAGCAAGGCTCGTCTTCTAACATTCTCTTAAATTCTGTTACAACAGTATCCATCCACTATGCAACAATCTGGAAGCACTACCCCACTCCATCTGCACAGATCTAGTTCTGTGGTTAACCTCTTCTGCAATGCCACCCTCTTTGTTGAACTAGACCAAGATAGTGGAAATGGTTGCACTGTGTCATCTCTTTTATCTTTCCTTTTTTATTTTATTTTTTTGGACAAGTTGAAGTGTGCATCCCTTGGTCACAGATCTTAACCACAATTTTATTTATACTTGTCTTTCTACTAAAACAGAACTCCATATACTTTGTTTTAGTCCAATATACCTCGGAACAAATTCTTTCTTTCTTAATACATTTGATAGGCAACATAAAAAATATTTTATTAAAGATGAAAAATAATATGAGTATAACTCCCCTACAAATGATACAAATCATATAAAAGTCCCAACCATTAATGACAGAGAAAGACAATCTTTCCTAAGAGAATCCATCCACCCCTACAAAACCATTGGTTGTATATGCCCAATTAATGAGAAAGATCCAATACCAAATGCTTGGGACACCTCTGGCTTTATATTCAAATAATATCCCTATGGATGTAATTAGGTAGCAAAAAAATCTGACCCCAATTTAGCTTGTACACATTTATTTGGATATTTATCCGGAAAACCAGATTTAGAATACAGACTCGATATTTAAAAAATAATAATAATAATGTCCACAAAGTTATCAAATACAAATTTTAGTAGACTCTATCTGCTCCATTTAGTATCAAATTCAAAATAGTGTTAATTACTACAGAAAATATAACTTATGAAACTCACAATCAGACTTTCTAAACCTAGAATATTTTCCATATTCTTAAAAAAGGGAAAAACCCTAATCCCAAATGGAAATTTCAATTTCCAGACTTCCTGCATTCATGGTAATTCCACTCCCCCCCCTTTTTTTCTACTTCTTCATGTCCTGCCCTGACATAAGTAGTCTATCTCCTGCAAGTTGCAGCAATCCAATGGCAACAAACCAACAGTGACTGCAACGGGAGTGTCGATGTCTGAAAACTAAGCAGGATTCGAAGCCAGCTATGACACTAAGAAGCAATCGGATCTGCAAAGCTTTCTCAGACCACATACTAATACTTGGACAAGATAACTCAAGTTATTGCCTTTCTTAGGGATGCAAGGCCACATTGCTGCAATAAGGACTCAATTTGCTCAGCTGAATTATCACTTCTGCCGATGTTCCCCTAGTCCTATTCCTCAAAAGCCTAACTTTTTCATGAGTTTAAGCTTTGACAGAGTGAATATGCCCCCCAAACCCACAATCAAATTAAGACTCTCTCCCCAAAAAAAAATTCCCATTAAGTTTGTGACAGTAGGTAGACTCTAGCCAGATATGCATTCAAGAGTTACAAGGATTTTAGGGTTGAAGTTCTTGCTCTACTGGATTGTATATTTTGTTGCTTGTCAATTTTTTTTTCCTAATAACTTGCTCAAGACTTTGAAGTTGCAATAGGAGATCACTGGCTTCAAATTAGGAATAGATGCAACATCTTTTTACATTAATATCGTTTCTCTCTTTAAAATCATTTTCCCTTAAATACTAAATATTGATTTTTGTAATATTTCCTTGAAAAAAAGCATTTTTAATTATCTGATATCAATATAGGATCTTGTTCAAATATCTACTATCCTAGTGAATTTGGATTTTCTCTTCAATCTGAAACCATCCAATGGATATTGAGTCAGATTCTGATATTGGTCATACCAAATGGATTCAACGTTGGATATGCCTATATCAGCTGACCAGCTCCCATCCTCCCTAATGTAGGACTAGATTGGACACCCAACTAGACCCAAAACTGCAGGAACTTTTAAAACAAAGAACAACAAAATCCACCAAGTAAACCAACAGCAGTATACTAACAAATCTGGACATCAGGTTCTAAAACTTTGCAGTCGATCCCAACAGCTTCAGGAAACTTCAACAGTAGAATATTAAATAGCATATGATAATCTCAAATTACTTATTAGAAGATTCAGTCCATTTAGGAACAAGGGCAGCAACCAACTTCATCACAGATTAGATATAACCAGAATCGATTCCACAGAACAGCAACACAGTGAACTCAGAATTTAGAATTGCAGAAATCAGTTATCACCAGTTGTAGGACTAAACATTAGTAGAAACTAGGATATTAAATAGGCCATACGTAGCAGCAATACCACAGCAACAAAACCATCAAAACAGAACTTAATTCTGGGCAGAAATACAATCGGCCAGAATCAGAAAAAAAATCAGACCAGACAATCCCCTGGTCTGATGGGCATGAAATTTGGATCGAACCACCTTCAGGAAGGGACTAGCCTTCGATCAAAATTTGGTGGTCATCGGATGGTCAGAACTTCAAGAACAGCTAGGCCGACAGGGAGAAAAAACAGAGAAGACCAACCCAGAAATCTGCAGAGAAGTTAGATCACTTACCTGAACTGCTGGAGAAGAGAATCCAATAAGAAAACCAGATAATAAAAGACCCACCCGGACTTCTCGCCGTAGAGTGTCGATCGGATCACACACCAATCCCGAACCCTTGATCAAACACAAAGGTACAGCCATGGAGAACACCCAGCAGCAGCAACATGAAGTTTTTTTTTTTTTTTTAAATTGTCAAATCATGGCTCATAAAAGAGCCCTCTCCTTTATTTATACTTTATTTATAATGATGGGGAAGGTTTACAAATAATAGTAACTCTGAGTTACTAAAAACTACTTATAAGAAGTTACTAAAACTGGAATATTATAATCTAAGAAATTAGAAACTAGTAAAGACTTGAAATTAGAAACTAAATCTAGCACTAAAAATAAAAAGTAAATTAGAAACTAATAAGTGACTAATATCCCCATCAGCAGCCCCAAATCATGGGCTATCTTGGACCTGGACCAGGACCAGATATGGTCGAGCCAGTCAACCACTTGGGTCGACCTTGGTATTGGGTCTTCTCTTGTAGACCTTTGTTGCTGCAGCACCACTCCCTGTTTAAATCCCAAATGGTGCACTCCTTCCTTCAACTCTTGTTTTAGAAGGAAACAACAGACATGTGATTCTTCATTTAAGTACGGAAACAGTCACTTTCTATAGATCATTATCACTTTTCACCTCCCTAATTTGCATCCATACTCTTTCAAACAACTCAAGTAATTCCTTAAAACAATATCAGCCAAGTCATAATCAATAAAAAATGGGTTGCAGTCTCTTCATGTAAACAAATGGCAGACCAGATGACTAGAATAATTTTAATCCTCTAATCTTGAAACATTAGATTCTGAAACATTCCTCCATAATTCTATCTTCATTTCTACTCATTCTAGTCTCATATTCTCATCAATCAAAATTGTATCATCCACAAACTAATGCCAAGAGGTAGAGTCTCAATCCTGACCTTGGTTTGGGACTCCTATGTTGAAAATGTACTAAAGTCTTACATGATTGTTGTAACACTATGTACACTTATTCACTTAAAAAAGAAGGGGGGGGGGTGCACTAGCTACAATTTCGATCGTAGTTGTCATGGCATCTAGGCGACCCAAGGCATTGGAGGAGGCCTGGATGCAAGGCAACTAAAGCAACAAGACGCCTAGGCAATGCCTTGAAAACGATGTTCCATTGAAGATATCCCTATTACATCATTATTGCAACTTGATACCCTTTTGCAGCCAATAGATACACTACCATATTTCTTAATTAAGTCAATAAAGGCCATGTAGAATTTTTTTCCCTCTATAAACTACTTCATAAAGTGAATATGCAAATCCACACACACATGTACACATGAAGGTAGAATTTTACCAGATTTGAATAGTTTCTGCCATTCAACGTCATCATCGCTGCCTCAGCAAAGGCTTGTGCTGCTTCCGCATCAGCTTCTGCCGCTTCCGCCTCTCCTGTTGCTTCTTCAGCTTCAGCCATGGCCGCTTCCGCCTCTGCAACTGCCCGCGCAGCAGCAGCAGCAGCCTCTTTTGCAGTCATGTGTCTCATCTTGGCCAGCTCTGCATCTACCTGGGATCTAGTAAATATCTTCACATCATCTTTTTCTGAATCTTTCTGTCTTCCCTCAATGAGTGCCAACCCAGAGTTTATTCTTCGTCCTTCCAAGAAAATCGAGGTTGGTGCTATTCTGTACTTACGCTTTACCTTTCAAAATGAAGGGGAAAAAAGTAAGCTAGCATTCCAAACAGGCACAAAAATAAAAAAGTGGAAAGACAAAAATAAGGTCATAAACCAAGTTTGCAGTTAGAGCATATGTTCAGCAATTGATTCAGCTACCTTTGGTTCTAAACAAGTCCTAATTCATATTTTTAACCACAATGATTCCACTCAGCATATTTTCTAAGTATTTGTTCAAAATAACTTAGAATTTAGAAATAAAACTAATATTGGAGAACACTTATCTTGGAGAAGCCATGACACTGTCACCCAAGCAAAATATTAAAATAATGGTATCCGAACATTCATACGCATGGGCTGCATTATTGGAAACCAAGTCTGCACCACCCACCCTAATTCATTCTAATTATCAATCCACTCAAGCATCAAGTAAAAAAATTGAATGTATCAAAATCACAGATGTTTACTGGATATAATATTTCAATTCCACTTTTCATTTCTCCTTGATGGATATCCTTATCAAATAAAAATACATTCTTTTAGCTAAAACTACCATTATTAATATAAAGATAGTTTTTTTTTTAAATAGAAATAAGAAAGCATTCAGTTATTGATGCAGAAACTCTGAATTGGTACCATAAATTACACTCAATTTGGAGTCCCAAATCCAACATTGCTGGTCTCAATAAGCCCAACAATGCAGAGGATATGCTCGTCGTAGGACAGAAGAGAATAAGGAAAGGAGAGGGGGTAAAGGAAGAAGAATAGTGGGTCGGGTGGTGGGGGATAGGAGAGGAGAGAGACAAGAGATGCAACAATCTCTAAACTAAACAACTAATTTCCATTCATCAATTCGTAGGGGATCTTAGCCTTTACATGTATATATAAATAATACTGACATGGACTCTTAAATAGACTCAACCACAATTAAATAATAAAGAAAAACCACCCAAACTAACACTAACTCTCTCCTCCAGCCGTAGGCTAAAAAAGAGATGTTCTACTTGAAGGAGAAAAAAACAAAACAAAATAATGGACACTTCAATAATAAATAAATAAAGAGATAAGGCTGCAAAACAAATCCCACGATCTGTTTTAAGGAGACCAAAGTCTCCAAATGAAAGGATGCTTCTCCACACGCAAGGTTGCTGAAAATAAGGACCTAATGGGCTCCATACAAGCTGAGCTGATAAGTTTCCTGAAATTCAGGAAACCTATAACCCCAGTATTTAAAGTCTTCAAGTGGCCCCCATAACTTGGATATATCTTATCTAAGTAAACTGCTAACAAAAATAAGATATGCCTCCCCTATTCATGGATTCACAAACAAACAAAAAACTAATCTACTAATTTAAAAAGTATCCTATCATTTGGACAGTTGGGCCCATGGTGTTATAATGCCCCCAATTAACAAATACAAATCCAAGATGTTGATCTTGAGATTACACCACATAAAACACATCTGCTGTTGCCCCTGTGCATTTCCCAGCCCAAAGATGAAGCTTTCCAGACCCAACCAATAGGGCTGATAGCATGTCTTTTAGCAGGGATAAGGTAGTATTTTATTATACTACAGGGGTTAATAATGTTTTATAATAGAGCAGGTTCAGCTGTAGGTTAGAGTCTTCTAGAGGTCTCTAAGTATGTCTTGGTCTGCAAGTAGAAAGATTATATTTAGTTCCATTCGGGTCAGTTTTCATTTTTGGAATTAGGAATTTAAGTTTATAAATATATGCCTATGCGAACTCAATAGACAGATTTGGGAGTAATGGAATTTTGAGTTGTATGGTAATCTAACTATTGAATACCTTGTGTGGCTTACTTTCTCTTCTTGTTGCATATCTCCTATATTTCTGTATGGGGCGGGGAAGCCTGTTTTAGGTTGTTTCTGCTATTTTCCTCCATATGGTAGCCTGTTTTATGTTGTTTCAGCTATTTTCCTCCATACCTTCCTATTTAACAATCAGTCGCTCCCCAACTTAATATACAACCTACTTGTTGGTGTTATTGGCAGGGGAAGTACTGTACAGTTTTAAATTGAATAAATTGGAAAGCGTGGTGGTCTAATTGACTGATTGATGTAACTTCTCTTCCTCTAACATATCTCTCTTCCTTCTCTCTCACAATCTCTCCTCTCTCTTGCATTCCTCTTTCTCTTGCAGGTTTGAGAGTCTATCGCTCTCTCATCACTACTGACATCAATCCCTATTGGTTTCCAATAACAAATCTCAAGCTTCAGCTTTGTCTCTTTGCGGTTCAACAACCTTGCTATGTTTTGGCTCTAACCCCATGCCAGACCAGTCACTCCCTTTAAACCTTCATTAGAATATAATTTCTGGTACAGACTACTTTACCAGGTTTCGGTGACACCTTCAATGAAATAGACCAAACCGATTTGATTTGGATCCCATACTATTACCTTATGTTGCCCTGCTTTTGTGATCTCTTATTTCCAGATTTGGAACTATTAATCACAGTTCATACGTTAGTTAGATATCTCTTGGTAGTATCTTTTAACCATATTTCTAATATTACATTCCTCAACTCTGGTTTTATTATATTGAAAACCTAATTTTATATCGTTTTAACTTTTAAACCCTTTTTCCTATTCTGACTGCTTTGTGCCCATAATTATGAATCCACTACCCACCTTAAGTAGGGTTTCAGATTCCTTCCCCCAGTTCAAATTTAAGTTTATGGTTTGTGGGTGCCCATCACTTACCCAAGGAGTAGAGTATTTGTAACCAAGTTTCTGTCAAAACACCAAAGTCATTTCAATCGACAGTTCCATCCAACATCCAGTAATACAAATTTAAATATTTTTGGATAGTCAACAAATTGGATGTGATCTTCGGATTGCCACTTTCCATCACTATGATGAATCCATCTACATTGGATTAAAAAAAAATTCTCTCCATGATGAATCTATATTAATGGGTCAGAAAAAACAAGGCTCGTGTCTCTCTTAAAGAAGGCAGCATTAAATCTCAAGAGAAGGAGCCGGGGGGAGGAGGGGAATAAAAGAGGGGGGAATGAATTCTACATTCCTTGTTCTCCTGTTGAGTTGGATGGTTCATTTGAATGGGTTTCTAACACCATTCCAGATTTTATAAAGCTGATCCTTATTTTTCCCTGGATAGATAACAATGATATTTTATTGCTAAACAGAAATATATACATCTACAACCAAAAGCCAAATCCTAAAGAACCACAAACGGGCCTAAGTCACGACCAGATAACCACCTCCAAGGAGATTATTAGCTCATCATTGGTTGACCACATCCTCCAAGTGACGGAGAAATCTTCTTGAAGTTGTAGTGATCTGCTTTTTCTCAAACTCCTGTACTAAGTTTCTTTCGAATGGTCTTGCAACAACCTAACCACTGTAATGGAGTCTCTCTCAATAATAGTGTAAAGCCAACCATTAGAGATGGGGACATATGTTCAGAAAAGACAACCAAAGTAGCCCCCCACTATACCTGAAAATGCCACCAATACTGTGAGGCCCAGGATTCCCAGCCAAACTTCAGTCAACATTCACCTTTATGACTCTATAGGGAGGGTGAAACCCAAGAATGCTTAATCTGTGAGGGGGTGCCCTAGATGTCACAACCAAATACCAGTTCCTGATGAAATAATCCAAAGGGATACCCTGCAAGAAAGCAGTAGCCCAGCACACTGTCCTCCACAGATCAGAATAATCACGTCACTAATAGGCCCTTGCCAGTTCCTAAACACCCTGTTGTTTCTTTCCTCCTGAATAGACCATAGAGAGACCAGAAAAGTGAAATGCTAAATAAGTTTCCCCTTCTTGCCAAGGCAGACCAATTGCCAAAATCCGATAAGATCATGGATACATGTGAGTTATTCTAATTCAGTCTTTGACGCACAATAGATGAACAAATGAAATGACTGACTCCCCACTTGACATACACAGCAAACAAACCTGACGAGTTATTCCAATTCAGTCTTTGACGCACAATAGATGAACAAATGAAATGACTGACTCCCCACTTGACATACATAGCAAACAAACCTGACGAAAAATTAAGCTAAATCAAGCTGTTTCCTGCATCCAGTCACAATGCCGCATGCATTCATCTTATTATGACTCACTTCCCAGATCAAAGCATTTTTTTCAGGAGGGGCTTGGATTTCCACACCAATTTATAGGCATAAACCATGTGGTTCTGATGTCAAGGAAAAGTCCTCAGTCCCAGTAAGGGACCCTGTTCATTGAAAGGAAACAATGGGTTATTCCAGTCTGACCTCTTAAAATTTCATAACATCTCAGATCCCTCCTAAAGCCAATATCCTAACTTCCAATCCATTAGCATTTGGGGCCACATTCCTCGACTTCGTTGTAAGCCTGTAAATCCCTACGGAACCTCATATACAATTGAGTGTCCCTGCACCACACATCCTCTCACAACTTAATCTAAGTACCACCACCCACTTGATATATAACGAACCTACTAAAAAAATGGGGAAGGAGTTGCCAGATACATTTCCAAAGACAGGCTAAGGTGACCCTGTTAATCATAATTGAATTTTAACCATTATCAGCCAACCCACAATTGGACTTGAGGACTAAATGCATAATACTCCCTTCCTCTTTAGGGAATCTCCAAATCCACTTGGAGAGAAGGGCATCGCTCCCAATCTGCCCAAACCAAGCCCACCTTCTTTGATCGATTTAGAAAAGTCATCATTGGGGAGCATCATATAATAAAAAATTTAAGTTTAACAATGGACTGTTGTAAATCATTGACCATATTGTAGGATCAGTTGGCAGGCCTGCGGTGTGACTTGGTACAAAGTATAGGATCAAAGCACCAAAGTTTGGTGAGTATCTGATTATCTAATTATATATAAAAAAAACAATAGGGTGTACTATGTTCTCAAAAATATAAATAAATAAATAAACATCTGTAAACTCTTCTTTTATGGTTAAAAAGAAAATGGGAAAAAGAACGCTGCCTGGTCACATTCCTCTGCGCCCACGCACAAGGGGAGCAAAATGACCGCCCATCCCCGTCCCTCCTCTTGTGTGCCCCTGCTGCCTCCTCATTGACCAGAAAGAGATTGCACGCCCAAAGAAAATTGACCAAGGAAATAAAAGAAAAAGAGAAAAGTGAGGAATTGAGAATACAGAAGTCACCACTAACAAGTTCAGCTTATCGACTGAACTCTTTCTCTTCTTTTTCAGGATATTTTTTTTGGGTTTTGGGGGGGCGGGAGGGGGAATGGTTGGATCACAGATTCACAATGGAAACTATGACAAAAGAGAAGGCAGAAAAATACCCCTCTATATTCCCAACCCACCCAAGAAAGTCCAAATTTCTATCATGGTTACAAGATCATAGTTTGCTGTGATTTTGTGTGCCAACTTAAACCATCGACCATACCATAAAGGTTTCATATTGGAAAAAGGTTTTTCCTGCCTTTTTAGACTAGGATTCTTTCCCTTCCTGAAAGGCTGGAGGGTTGACATGTCCACCCAAATAGTCCATTTTACAACCAAGACTACAATCTAGATTTGCCATGGCAAGGTCCTTGGCTCATCATACCCATCTCCCAGCATATATTGCATTCTTCAATAAATGTCAGAAAAATTTTCCCCTAGATAAGGAGTGAAAGGAAGATATCAACGCACTCATTCTGCAGTTTGGCAGAGAATACATCACATTAAGGGGCCAACCAAGGTCAGGTACCAAATAAACCTAAGGTTTGACTAGGTGACTAAATACTGAACACCCTAGGCCTAGTTCAAGCAATGATCAAACTACACAAGCTTCAGCGTTAATAACCTCAAGCAACCACAGGTGAGTTGGCATCAAAAGGAAGGTTCCACCAAGAACAGGTAGTTTGTTTTACTAACATTCCTACCCAGAGACTTGGCGCATGAATCACCTTAATTAATTTCCCAGTTGCTGTCAAATGTTTCAATTTTGCAGACAATGATGGCCTTTTGAAGTTTGAAGGAGCCCAGCATTGATCCTACACAATGAAGAAGTAAGAAGGTTAGTACCAAGAAGTAAAATACTAAAAAGCATTCCATCTGTTGGAAGAATTTCCAGAAATACATATAATTTTTTCCACAAGATGTAAGCTCTCTAGAACTTCTGCATCATAACACTTGAATTGCACATACTTAAGACAAGACCTAGTCGATTGAGTTCATCCTGAACTGAAAATGTACACTCTTAACTCTTCATGCCCTGGACTATGAGTCCATGACCAGGGTTGGCAAAGGATTTAGTTCAGCTTGATACAGGTCGGTGTAGGGGATGGATCTCCAGCTGGAGTGAATTTATACAAAACAAAGCCAGCCTGGCCTATAGGGCCGTAAGTGGGTCGGATAGAGAGCAGAGATATGTGCATATCCGATAACTGACTTGATTACATGAACCGATATCCGATACACAATAAAATATCTGGCATATCGCTATAGGTGGATCTGTATCCAAATCCATTAATTATCTGCATAGAGCAGTGCATATCCGATACATGACTTGATTATATATATTTAATCAGTAAGATACCCATAAAAAAGGCGTACGCAGTGCATAAGGCTCCTGCCACTGCAAGGTCTGGGGAGGATCGTAATGTACACAGCCTTATCCGGTTACCCCCTCTTCGAAGACAGGCCATTTCCCGACTCAAACACGCAACCATTAGGTCGTAATGGAGCAACCTTACTGATGCACCGAGGTCCGCCTCTATATGAACAAAAACTCATATACAATTAAATATCTAGCGTATCTCTATAGGTAGATCTGTATCGAAATCCATTTATTATTTGCATATCTGATCCAATAATCGGATATCCAATTGGGTTAAACTAGTTACCAAGCTTTTGTTCATATAAAAATTATATATAAGATGTGTTACAAAAATTTTTAAATATTCCAGTTATTAAATGGAAAAAAGGTGGCCTTATGCAAATGAAATTCCTTGTACAGAAATAAATAGCATTTAATTTGTAAAAATGACACCTAGGACCTCTAATCAACGGGGAACTATACAATGTATCCAGCCCAAATAAACAGTGTATTAATAACTGGGTTGGAAAGTAGTGGAAAGTAGTGTATCCGTATCAAGGCTTTAATCAGATTGAATACAAATATGGATTTGAAAAATCTAGCCCATTGACAGCACTGCTGGTCAATTACTTGAGTTGGAAATATAAGTACTGCCTCGCCCAAAATGCAGGTTGGGCTGGAAACCGGACCTCCTGGCAAATAGTAACACTAATTGAAGTGTTGATCCCTCATATCCTCATAGGACAAATTGCCTTCACCTCATACAAGCAGTTTAGCATTTTTCCCCCTTCTTTCCCATTGCAGAATAGCAAAACAGAACCTGCCATTACTTGGAGCAAAGGTAAAAGGTTCGGGGTACCAAGGCAATGCCCGAGTTTGAGACTTGAGAACAGCCATTTTGCACAAAAAATGCCGGAGGTTAGGACCGTCTCCAAACTCACCCCTCCCACGACCCCGCATAGGCAGGACCAGCAATGGGTATTGGCCCTTTAGAAAAGCAGAACAGAAATTTATCAATGGCAAATGAAATGTTTCAGTGTCATTACATCTACTAAACCAAAAAAATGTGATACAATGTATCTCACAAAAAGAAAAAACATACCATGTTTTTCGGAACCAAACCATAGGAAGTTGGTACTTTAGGCCTAGCCAAGGTTGTGGGCTAGGGCTTTATAAACCTTAAAAAATAATAATAATAATAAATAAATAAATAAAAAGGTGTACCCAGGGCACGAGGCTCCCGCATGTGCAAGGTCAGGGGGGCCAAGAACTACGCTGCCTTACCCCGAGAATGTTGAGAGGTTGTTTTGACCATTTGACTACCAGCCTATATAAACCTCGACAAGGTATAACTATCCAGCCTGGTTGGCCTGCCACAACCTTGGGGGGGGTTCTCAGTTAGAAAATGGATTGGGTTGGGTATGAACTGAACTGGCAACTCTGCAAGGGTTAAGTTGCACTTAAAGACACCAAAAAAAAAATTGCGGAGGATACATATTTTTACAAAATCAGGTCAGATCGAAAGCCTGAGTCATGCACCAGATTTCTCTGGCAGCGATGGCGGACTTAAGCCTAAAGTGTGGTCTAAGATGGAACTGATTAACGAATAAAAAGGAGATAAAAGAAATATAGAAGCATATATCTCCACCTAAAAATAGGACTACGCCTTTTTTTCTTTTCTTATCTTTTTTTTTTTCTTCTCCTTTTTTTATTTTTTTATTTTTTTATTTTTTTATTTTTTTGTTTTTTTATTTTTTTATTTTTTTATTTTTTTGTTGGGGGGGTTGTCCACATGAAGGGAGACCCCCTACAGTACAAACAGCATGGTGGGGCACTACTACAAGAGAAGGGAGACCCCCTTTTTGGCACAAGGTGAAGGTCAGGAGACTATCCAGGCCCATGGGTCCTGCCAACAACCTGCCAAGGGACTGATACTAGCTGAGCTAGCTGGCTCCTTCGGAATATGAGCTCTTACGCCAGAATGTGGTCTTGGGAGGTTAAAAAATATTAGGATAATGTGGGTTAAACTCAACCAGATCAGCTCCTAACAATGGACTTTAAGAAAAGGCAGTCAGAGGCAGCACTTCTATATGGAATAGAATAATTCAACAGCACACCTTTAGCAGTACTATTATAGTAGTTTGAGTCTTCTTTTATTAGTTTTGTCTAATTTCAACAATAAATACCCCTTAAGTTGCTTGTTGGTTGGGGTTGAAACAGTATTACGTCTTTTAATAGTTTGATGATGTTTTGGACATCATTTTACCCAAGATTTAAAACAATATAATAGTCTTTCAACGAAGAAGTAGGATTAATAGTCATTTACTGTAACACATTAGTTTTATTAATAAAGAACACTGGATTTTTTTTCATCCCAGCAAGGGACATTTTTCCCTTCTAACTCTTTGGGTTTCGTCTTTATCTGTTTAGGTTGTCCAGCCCTTATAACCCTAGGTTTATAGTGATGATCAAAACTCTCTTTGGGCCCTATGCTGCTGCATCAGTGTCACTGCCCCATAATGTTAACAAGGACCAGGTTAGGAAAGGTCAACCAGAACCAAGTATCTCATTCATGTTGACCCGTCAAACCATATTTTGCTCCACAGTTACTGACCAAACTGGCGATCTGTAGTGGTATGTATCAGGCTAAAAAACATTTAAAACAAAAATTGATAAGATTTAGGATAGGGCTAGCATTGCTGCAGTTTAACAAAATCAAAAAATAATAATAATAATAATTAAGCTATAATTTGAAGACATCCTAGAACCAGAAATACCTCAATGTATGTAGAGATAGCAGTCTTGTTAGAACCTGTAGGTTCATTCAAAGTGGATATCGCTTCCAATATAAGATTGTCTAACCTACAACAATAGAAGGGAAGTTATTCATAAAATTAAATACATAAAGGCAAGTCAAATTTAACATGTCAAGAATCACCTTAATGCACACAAGAAACAGTTGCATACAGAAAAAACAAACAACCATCCATAGTATTCTCATAAATCAATATGATCCAAAGCTCAAAGAAGACAACCAAATAGGATGTTCCTACCACGCAAAAGGCACTTATAAAGTCTCCTGAACATAAATTATTGTCTTTACATAAAGCCCCCAACAGAGTGCATCAGTAACCAGAATGAACCTAAATCTCGGTCAAAGCTTGCAGTTTCGGCTGAGATATTTCGGTTTCAACTTTCAACAAGTACCGAGACGAAACCTAAGGTTGATACTGGTCTGTATAAGGTTTCGACCAGTTTCAGCCAGTTTCGATCATATTTTGACTGAAACTTGGTCTAACCAACCACTTAAAGTCTTCTAAATCTTGGTTTTGGTGTCGGTTTCAACATTCCAAATTTCGACTGAAACCCGGTCGAAAGTAAGTATTTTTCTGTGACAGTCAAAACTGGTCGAAACTACCAAAATTGTCGAAACTGTCGAAACCTAGGCTCCTCACTCTAGAGATATGGGACTTTAAGTGGGTGGTTGGACCAAGTTTGGTTGAAATATGATCGAAACTGGCTGAAACTAGTTGAAACCTGGTACAAACCAGTATTGACCTTAAGTTTCGTCTATGTACTTTTCGAAACCGAGATATCTCGGCCAAAACTGCAAGTTCGACCGACATTTAGTTCCATGTTTAAAGTCCCATATCTCTAGAGTGAGGAACCTAGGTTTTGACAGTATATGTCTCCCCATTACGAGATGAACTAAATCATTAAATGTATTCAGCAAATTGAGACATCTGCATCTACAATTTCACACTCAAGTACTGGTGTATTTCTTGCTTCTTCTTTTACACCGTGGGTCATTGACTCCGGTGCTACCTCCCATATGACTGGTAAGTCCTATGTATTCTCCTCCTTCAAAAGATCAATCACCCTTCTTGAGTCGTACTTGCTTGAGGTTCCTCTACTCACGTGTCCGCATTTGGTTGTGTTTCCTTACCCTCTCTTGCTATATTAAATTTTGTTTTTCATGTTCCAAATCTACCTTTAAATCTTATATTTTGTTAGCCAACTTACTAAGTCATTTAATTGTTCTGTTACCTTTTATCCTACTTCTTGTGTTTTTCAAGATCTCAAGACAAGGAGAACAATTGTTACCAAAAAAGACAAGGAGAACAATTTGTGGAGGGCGTGAGAAGGATGGCCTATATTGCTTTGATACCATTACTTCTATTGTCGCTTCTGCTACTTCTAGTTACCCTCCCCTCTTCAGTGGCATTCACGGTTTTAAGTTTCAACTGGGACAACTCAGTTTCGACACTAAGCAAGACGAAACTGGTTTCAACACTGCTCCTTGGGATTTTGCCAAAACTTGCAGTTTTTTGGCAAATCACTTGATTTTTTGCCACTTTTTTGCATTCTTCTACCCATTAAACCCTTCTATAGATTAGATTTGCATGATTGGAGGTTGAAGGCAATGGCATTTTCCCCCACTAGTGCTAGTGTACAGCAACATTAAGTGTACAATAGAAAACTTGGATCCAAACCACAAGTACCATTCTAAGTGGTTTTTTGTGAAACTAATTTACAAATGTGTAAAAGGGTAAAAATAAGCAGCACAAAAATAAAACAAGTCAATAAACCATTTTCTGGGCCTCAAAACTTCTGTTATGATTGGCCTAAGAAAATCTCAACATGAGAAGTGTCAATTTTGGCCAGGGTTGAAACAGGCCTCGAAACCAAAACCTAGAACCTTGGTGGCATTACTGGTTGGGACATCTCTCTCCGACATATGATTCCGAATTGCAAGATTATTTCAGGAATTGAATGTGAGGCATGTGAGCTTGGAAAGCATCATCGTACCTCTTTCCTTCTTGTAATGTTTCTCGGAGTTCTTTGTTTCTTTAGTTCAATTTCATGTTTGGGGTCCTTGTCGTGTCAATAGTCAGTTTGTTTTTCATATCTTATTACTTTATAGACGATCACTCTCGAATAACCTGGTTATATTTGTAAATGAATTGATCTGAATTTTTGTCTACTTTCAAGAAGTTCCATAATAAAAAATAATAAAATAATAATAAAAATAAAGACTTGGTTTGGTGTGTCAATCAAATTTGTTCGTTTTGATAATATTCTCATTTTGATAATGCTTTAGAGTATTAGCCAAAGTGAAATATCTTTTTTTTTCTTTCTTTCTTTTTTCTAATAATGACATGATACATCAAACCAGTTATATTCCCCAGCAAAATGGTGCTATTGAGAGGAAAAACCAGCATTTGCTGGAAGTTGCTTGCTCATTAATGTTTCATATCTCATATGCACATTCCAAAGTGTTATTAGGTTGTATTGTTCTAACTACTTGTTATTTGATAAATCATGTCATCTATTGTTCATGGAAATCATTCCCCATCTTCTGTGGTCTTTCTCCAATCCTCTCTATTTGGATTATAACCACATGTGTTTGGATGACATAATTTTGTTCACATTCTTCACCCTAGTCTTGACAAATTGTCTCTACATGCTACCAAGTGTGTGCTCCTTAGTTGTGCTCTCCACATGCTATCGAGTGTGCGTTCCTTAATTATACTCACACCCACAAAAGTTACCGGTGTTATGATCTTGTCACAAATCAACAGTTTGTAAGTGTTGATGTCACCTTCTTGCAAACCACATCGTATTTTCCTGATGAGTCATAGGATGGATACAAAAAATTATAGTCCACTTATTCCAATTGTTATACCTCTTACTGAGTCATCTACTACTTCCCCACCACTGCAATTGCAATTGTATACGCATGTCGTCCCATGTCGGCTTTCACTGTTCCCGTTGATCCTTCGTTACTGCCCTCTACTTCATCAGACTCCTTGCATAGGGATTCTTTCACCTCCACTAACTTTCCAATTGCTCTTCATGAAATTATTCAAATTTGTACTCAAAAGTCAATATTAATCCTATTTCTAAGTTTGTTACTGCATCTCACCTTCCTCCCTTGCTTCG
Source organism: Macadamia integrifolia (assembly GCF_013358625.1). Lineage (NCBI taxonomy): Eukaryota > Viridiplantae > Streptophyta > Magnoliopsida > Proteales > Proteaceae > Macadamia > Macadamia integrifolia. The sequence goes on along the minus strand of NC_056563.1, from coordinate 31,807,631 downwards.
CAACTTTGCCTTTTTTTTTTTTTTCCCTCTTGTACCTAACTATTGCCAAGAAACATTGTCACATCCTGGTTGGAAGAATGCTATGGATGTAGAACTAGATGCATTGTTGAAACGTCAGACGTGATCTCTAATTGACTAACCCCCCCTCCCCAAAAAAAAGGAGCTTGTGCAATGTCATTGGGTGTACATTGTCAAATATCTTCCTGATGGATCTATTGAGTGGCTGAAAGCTAGCTTGGTTGCCAAATGTTACACTCAAACCTCTAGAGTTGACTACTTTGAGACTGATGTCCCAATGGCTCATCTTAACTCCATTCGTGTGCTTATATCCTTGGCTATTAATCATGACTGGCCTTTGTTTTAGCTTGATATAAAGAATGCTTTTCTCTATGGTGACCTTGAGGAGGTGTATATGGAGCAACCTCCTGGGTATATTGCTCAAGAGGAGAATGCATCAAAGGTTTTCCATCTTCAAAAGGCTATTTATGGACTGCAACAATCCCCTTGTTACTGGTTTGATAAGTTAGAAAGGTTATTGGTGGTTCAAACAGTGCTTCTCCGATTGCTCTATTTTTCATCGTCATGTGGCCAATGTTGTTATTCTTGTCATGCATTTTGGTGATACAATTATCTCTAGTAATGACTCTTTTGAGATTGAAAATGTCAAGGCATAATTTCATCAACATTTTAAGATGGTGGATTTAGGGATGCTCATATACTTTTTGGGAATCAAAGCCATTCGTAGTAATAACTTATAAGGGTGTCAATTTCACTCAGAGGAAGTGTGTGTTTGATAATCTACCTAATACTCGCATGTTTAAGCCTATTGATAATCCTAAGGGATCCTCATCTGAAACTTGGGGCATATTGGTGACAAAGAGTTTGTGGATAAACATCAGTACAAGCGACTGGTTGAAGAACTTATTTATTTGACAGTTACTTGACCAAAGATTTCATCCACAATTGTTGTTAATAGTCAGTTTATGTAAAATCCTAAGCTAACTCATTAACATGTTGCATGTCGCATTTTGGGATATCCCAAAGGTGCACCCAGGAGAGGTCTTATTTATCGACTTCGTGGTCATCCTGATATTGTAGGTTACTCTGATATTTCCTAGGCTTCTGCTGATGGTGATCGCAAATCTAATACTGAATATAGTACATATGTTGGTGGTAATCTTGTTACCTGGAGGAGTAAGTGGCAGACTACAACGGCTCGGTCGAGTGCAGAGACGAAGTATAGAGCTATAGCGCATACTACAACTAAGCTAATATGGCTGAAATCTCTTATTCAGGAGCTAAGGTTTTCAGCCACCAAACCTATAGAGATATATTGGATAATCAAGTCGCTATTAATATTGGTAGTAATTATTATAAGCGGACTAAACACATTGGGGTTGAGTGCCATTTTGTGAGGGATGTTGTTATGAAGAAACTGATTTCTACTCCATTTGCTAACACAGGTAATCAACTTGGTGATGTGTTCACTAAGCCATTGTTTATGTCAGCATTTCTTAATGGAGTTCCAAGTTGTGCATGGAAATATATATGCTCCAGCTTGAGGGGGAGTTTTGTTATTTTTTCTTATTGGTAGGGTTTAGTTGTAATTGTGTTTAGTCGTCATCATCACCTTCTTCTTGTGAAAACAAATTACCATGCCCAAGGAGGGATCCTTGGGCATGCAGGTCACCTTACAAGCAACTGTTGCCTTATCTTTGTATGCCTATTTCATTAAGCTCAAATTTCCAAATCAAGCAATGGATACGGAATTGTAGGGCTGGGATGAAACAAGTACATAACAAAAGACTTCCAGGACTGCCTTCATTTAACTATCCAGTTGTTCTAATGCTATGTACAGCTTATTGGTACACTGAAATGGAAGAAGATGTTGCACCTAGCTTCCTTTTTGTGTGATGAGTTTCAAAGCATTCTCAAAATACACTTGGTCACTTCAAGTTTATCCATACTGTTTCCACTAAATGAATTTAAGTTAGCATCTTAAGCTGCCATCGCAAATCAACGTTGAGAAAATATTAGAAATGTATAATCAGTAAAAGATAACTGATCCCAACCTTGTCATAGGTTTTTTTAGACCAGCAGTCTGCAATGTTTCGCTAGAAAGTGCAAGGGGGTTTGCATCAATTATTTCTTCATCACTAGCCATCGGGTTGTCATCTTGTTTAGGGAATTGTTGACTCCTTTTGAGGGCTAATCGAGCCTTATCCCTAGATCCCCATCCATGTGCTGTCACACTCATATTTCTCCACTTGTCCTGTCCAGAATTGAAGCCACGGAAATCAGTATGGACCTAGGTATAAGAAGTATAGAAGTCAGACTACAGGAAAGAGAATTTTACATTTCATTGGACAGAATTATCAGGAATCCAATACCTACCCCAACAAGCTCAACAACAACAACAACAACAACAACAGCAACTCCAACTTATCCCAACTAACCCAATCAATCTCAACAACAAAAACAGCAACTCAGACTCATCCCAACTCACCAAATCAAGCTCCAGACTGTCAAATTAGAAACTTGTTGAACTTCCTTCCGTAACTAACACTATTTACTAACTATTAGCCGAAGATAAAAGGAGCATATATATACCTTGAGGTCCACGTTCGAACGCATAGACAATATGCTACTGAATTCAGGATCTCTCAGTATTGTGCGCCATTTGCCGGCCCCATGCTTTGCTATTCCGGCTTTAAGGGCTGCTTCTTCTTCTGCAGTCCACTTCTGCTTCGGAGCACCCATTAACAGGACCTAGAAGATCTTACCAAAACAATTTGAAAGCTAATCAGGCCTTGGTTTCAGCACATGTAGCCACATTAAAAGCTAGCATATAAGAGAACAACAGACCGGTGAGATGCTTTTATGTTAAATCCTCACGGAAAGCAATCAAAAAAATGCAGCTTGAGCTTTGTTTTAACCACCAGCTGAGTAGCAACACCCGCGAGGCTTTTTTTTTTTTTGGGTTGGGGGGGGGGGGGGGGGGGGTTAGAATATGTTAAAGAAGACTATAGGAAGAAGAGATAACATAATAAATCAAATCAGTTACGTCTGACTCTCAAAAGAAACCAAAATTCCGAGCATCTCGACCTCACCATCTACTTCCCTATAATGTAATGTATACCATAATCTGGAAAGAATGCTTTCAATGGAATCAAGACAACCTTTTGATAAGATAAAGCCAACCAAAGAAATTGGGTTATCGAAAATAAACTTTCAACAATCCAGACATAAAGACACTAACCCTTGTTTCGCACGCCATAGATGATCAGACACCGTAACAGATTCGGAGTTTGCGCTAGTTTCACGAAGGAAGGGGGGAAGGATGAGGAAGTGAATACCATGGTTCTCAAATCATGTGAAATAATAATAATTTTCTTGATACCATTGCCTAAAATCTATGAGAAAGCACGCACGCAAGCAAGCAATCAAGCAATAACGCAAATCTCAGTATAAGCATTGAGTTACCTGTGAAGGTACAAGTGCTCCGCCGATTTCCAATCAATTTTCTTCGTCGGGGACCAGGGGATTCAGTAAAACCTAAAAAGGAGCTCCGGGACCCTGCGATGTACTTGCATCTTGGAAGAGAGACTGCGGGAGGGCCGGGAGGCCTATGAACGAACAGTCGAACAAACACGGACAATATATTCTCTCTCTCTCCCCTGTCTTCTCTCTGGTTACGTTCGGCGTCTCGTCGTTCTTACAAGTTACCATGTGAACTAACGCCTGAGAATTCCGAAAACGCATGGGCCGATCCAACGTCTGTTCCGATTGCACGTGGTCCAATCCTAGTTTTTGCCAGCCTCTCGGTTTTCAGAGTCACGTAACACACCGAAGGCAACTACTGTAAGGGCCACGGGTGTTATCAATTTGGAGCCCGACCCGATAGGTCCGACCAAATTGAACAAATATATGATGCTATAGTCATCCATTTGGATTGCTTGATTGATAAGTGAGTTGAGTTCTCAAATTATTAAAACTCTGTAGAGTTGCGGTTATTATGTCTTGGACTTGTGATTCACATAGTTGACATGTATATGTTTTGGTCAAGTTTTGTATCAATTATATTTGCATGGGTAGAATTGTAATTGTGCGAATATTATGATTTTTTTTTAATGTATGGATTTTTGTTTTTTACTATAAATATATATATATATATATATATATGTTTTTTAGGGGTTCCCATATATTCTCTTTGGGAAAAACCTAGACACAACGATAGATATGTGACGTAAAGAGAGAGTGGGATAGATTCTTTTTTTTTTTTTTTTTTTTTAATTGAAATTTCTCTAGTTCTCTCAAATAAATGTAGCCGTTCATGTCAGACCATGTTAAATCCTCATGTTTGTGTGTGATTGTTCACTTAGCTCCTTTCTTTGTAATTGCACATTCATTCTCAACATGAAGTACATGCTAGAGACATGACTTATTCTAGTATAAGCATAAGAGGTTTGATCATATAGAAGTACGGATAACAATGGAGAGGTTAGTAGATGAGTACATAGCCATGGTTGAATTGGGTAGGTTAGGGAGGTTTTTGAAAATTACATACTCACATAATATCACTTAACCTCATATAATACATAAGTACATTTTGAAATATAAATTTCACAAGGCAAAAAGGTTCTATGCATGGCCATTGCTACATTTATATGATGAGGCAATGTGCATGGCCCAAATCATCGAGAAACATACCAATTATTGTTATCTATAGTGGGAAAAAAAAGTCTAAAAGGCAACATGGCCCCTACACCTAGACAGCGATGAACAAAATGACCTTATCACTTCTCGTGAAAAGTGAAAATCTCATGCATATTGATGCTCTTGTGCTAGTGTAAAGGTCATGCTATCTTTTAAGAACCCTCTCCCATCATAATATATTTACTTATAAAAAGAAAGTCTTTCTCCAATCTTTTTCAGTGTTTTCAGACCAATCAACATTTAATATCTTAAAACCATTTGGGTAGAATGGAAACGATCGATAGATTTGATCGGGATTTACCAATACCCATTATTGATCAAATCTGAATACTCGAACATTATGAATCACATAAGCTGAGTATCCAACTGATACATATATACGACTAGGGGTGTCAATTTCAAGCCCGCACTAGTAGGCTCAATCAAACCCAACACATTTATGGCTTGACTTGGACCAATCTAATTAATAAACATGTTGAGCTCAAGCCCGACATGTTAAATAGGTAGTACACGGTGTGGCCACGTAGCTCGATGGTGCCAGACACATTTATGAGTCCGGCGTAAACTGATTCCTTTAAGCCCGACCTAGCTCGACCCCTTTAATACTACTTGAAATTTTCATTTTGGCAAATATCCAAGTGTCTTCAACAATAGAAAATTGAAATGTACAAATGAAATTTATGTAATTGTGGTGGTGAATTAATGGTAGGCTTCCAAGATATACTTGAGGTAGAGCTATACTTTTAATAGAATTAGCTTGTCAGCTTTGAGTCCTTCGACCATTGATACAAGTTAAGAAGGCTTGTGTAGAGCCCATTTAATGCCCGTTTAGAGATAAATATGTTTGTAGCCCGACAAAGACCCAGTTAAGGCTCGAATATGGCAGCCCGATTATAGCCTGAGACCCATCGGCCTGATTTTAAATCATAACATGTCCGCCTTAGCTAAGCCCGCTTAGCTCACATTGCAGCCCTAAATTTTGTCCGAGCCCCACTAGGCCAAACCGAGACCGGCCCATCCCAACTAGTTGACACCATTATATACGACCATACGAATCGCAGAATCGGGATCAATGGAGAACGATCCCTAAACGATTCCGAGTTTATAAATCTGGGAAGGGGATCGGATCTCTGGTCAAGGAATCAAGTTAGAAGCACAGTAGTGGTTACTTGTGTTTTTTTTTTGGTAGAACAGTAGTGGTTTGCTCGTTAGTATATAGCATCACAATTCACAGATCGAAAGAGAAAAAAACGAACAACGGAGGAGGGATTGGATTATTCATTATTCTGTTCGTCTTTCCTCTACTTCATAAGATGGCGAACACTCTGCAACGGGGCATTGCTGCTACTCGTGTTTTCCGCCCTTCTTTTCTTTCTTCCTTGAGATTTTACTCTGCAGACGCCTTGGTTGAGGTCAAACCGGGAGAGATCGGAATGGTTTCGGGGATCCCCGAAGAACATCTTCGGAGAAGGGTACCTTTTTCTTCTTCTTCTTCGTGCCGATTAATAATACCTGCTCTTTATTATTAGAGTTGCACATCTCCTTCCCGGGGGCAATCTGCCGGGAGAGATAATCCGTTGGGAATTTCTGTCTCGTTTATAAGTTAAAGGGAAATTTCCCTTTCAATTGAAATCTGTTGACAAAAAAAAAAAAAAAAAAAAAAAATCTGATTTTTCAATTCCGCCGAAGGGAGGAGAAATAAGAAAGACGGGGACTCACCTAGCTACATCTGTCAGATGGCTATCGGGTTCCATAATCGTTAGAAATCATAATCTGTTATAATTTGATGAAAATACTGTGGAGCTTGTGCGTCTCTTTCTGTGCTGTGGTCGAATAATTAGATGGTGAAACCCTCACGGTAGTGGATTGTTGTGAATATCCACCTCCTCTTGTTGTGCACATAATTCACATAGATTTGATTTTGTCGGGAATGAAGGTCTACGTATCCCTCTCTAGTCACTGATAACGTCTGCTTCTTCTGTTTCTTCCGACTAATCACTTTATTTTAATCACTATGGCTATTTTACATGCTCCTACGTTCTAAGGTTCATTTTTTCTCCCTCCTGTTTGATTTAGAGTTTGTTCTTAGTATATTGTGGCTAAATTCTTCCCATGGGTGTTTGGAAACTCTATTTCATATAATCTCGAACAAATGAATCAGAATATTCATGTTATGGGTTCAACCTTAGGCTTTATGCCGGCTGCCACCATAACCGGCCCTTCTTTTTTAAGACTTGGGTCTGGCAATGTGAAAACAGTGGTGAATCTTAGAGTTGAAAAATAGTATATAAATATATTACAGAGAGGATTGACTGAGGCCAAAGCCTTAAATAGCTACGCTTGCGCCTTCCCTTTCCAGATTGTTCCGATACTAAAAGCTTGTAATGCAACTTTCACAAGTTGGTTATGCTCCAAATGTGCACAGTGTAAACCATATCTAATTGCCTATATCTGTGTTTGTTAATGCGAAATTCACTTAGATAATTTTTTATGAGTCATTCACAGAATATTCACTTATTTTGATTCCATTGAGATTTTTCTCAAGACTGTTTCTTTCAATGCATGGCAGGTTTTAATTTATTCACCTGCTCGAACTGCAACACAACAAGGTTCTGGAAAAGTTGGAAAGTGGAAGATTAATTTCTTGTCAACCCAGAAGTATGTTCTACTACCTACATTTTCTTCTTTCCACTTTCATTAAGTTGTAGAGGATGAGCACCTTAGTCAAACAATTTAAATTTTTGTATTGCACTCAAATTCTCTTTGTTGGGGATTGGATTTCAAGGTAACATATTTGCAATGCATGCATGCTTGAATTTAAGGTTTCAACTTGGTGGCAGTTTGAATTTGAATATCTATTCCTTACTAATCCCTCACTTCAAAGTTCCAGTAACTTAAAAGACTTTTGTAGGACTATAGGTACACTTCTCAACAGGTTGTGTGTACACCTTGTCATCAGTTTGCCCCTATGGATCAACAATTCACCTTGCACAGTGAAAATGGTGTGGGGCAGCTGTTGGCAATTAGGCAATGGCAACAGGTGTTCTTCAAGCCCTTTAATTTGTTTTTCCTGAGTAGAGAAAATTTGTCCTTTCAGTGGGTGTGGTGGTTGGTCAGATTCAAGTTCATTTCACCTGCACTAGCTCATTACAGGTTGCAAAACCCTATTCTTGGGAATTTTAGGGAAAAATATTTCATTTCTTAGTGTTTTACCTTGGTATCCTTCGAGGAAAATTTTAGAAAGGATAAAATTCCAAGTTAGGAAATATATTCATTTACTGACATAAATGCATTTACTTTAGGAAAATTTAAAACTTATTTTTCAAGATCAGGAGAGAATAGTTAAGTACTGGTGAATGATATTATTTATGTGCAATTAGAGTTCTTTTAGTTAGAAAATACACGATTTGTAATTTCTTATAGAGATCTAGGATTATATATTCTACAGAAAAGAAGTACAAAATATGAGATTCTGGGTGATATTGGAGATGCCGTAATATTCTTCCTAATTGCTCTTAGGGGTAGTTGTGCTTTGAGATGAAATGCATGCTTTATTCATGAATGCAATGTGCTGCAGTGAAGGGCAGTCACTATCCTCATTTACATATATAACCTTTTGGGTCTTGATACTTACATAATTGTTTTAATTATAAATTTTCTTTGCAGATGGGAAAATCCATTGATGGGTTGGACATCCACTGGGGACCCATATGCCAATGTGGGTGATGCAGGACTCAGTTTTGACAGTGAAGAAGCTGCAAAGGTTTTTGCTGAGAGACATGGTTGGGAGTATGTGGTATGTGTCTCTAGCTCCTTAATTTCACCTGTGAATTAGTTTTTCAACAATTTTTGTATCTTTTTCAAGCATATTAAACCTGTTGTCTTCTTACCTTATCCACAATGATATAGGACTGTTATGAAGCAAAACAAAGGAATCTTGGTTGAGATGTAATGTTTATGGATAGTGGTTAAATGGTTGTCCTAATATGCTAAAATTGGTTTTGAAGAAACTGTATTTATATAACTAACATGGTGGATAACAAGGAGTAATTTTATCATTTTATGCGCAAAACCATTGTACAAGATTAATCCTAAGCGATGTAGTCTGCCTAATATGCAAAATTATTAAGCAAGGTTTCTCTGCTCCGGCAGAACAAGCTCCTGAGGCGAAAATGGTTAAATGAACAGTATTAATGCTTTGTTTCGCTTGAATGGAACAACCCAAGCACAATGCACAAAGGTGCGGAAAACTGCAAAGGCACACCAAGGCGATGCCTTAGGCATGCACCTCGATAACACTGAAAGAACAAGTTACTTTTCTCCTTTATTTTTGTATGCTTAGCTTGATTTTAATGAAGTACCTCTTGAAAATTTTCTTCTAATGTGTTCTTGGGATGATGTGTTGATTTTGCAGGTTAAGAAGCGTTATACACCACTTTTGAAGGTTTGACATTCTTTTCTTTAAATTCTCTATTTTTAACACTATATATTACCAATTTGATTTTATGATATTGAGACAAGATGATCTGAAGGATAAGCCCTATATCATAGTTTTCTGAGGTCACTTTTCCTGCATCTAGAGTGAGTTTGGTACCCAGATCATTCCTGAGTGATTCTGATCCCAGATCAGTGTGAATCAAATAATTCAAAGGATCAGTTGGTCCATAAGCCAAGCCCCGAAATTGGTACCAGATCGGCCGATCCACCAAATATGATGGGTTCAGATTGGTCCTGTCTGATACTAGTACATATTGGATAGTCTGACATGTATCTTTAATACCATGCGTAGTTTATTTGATTTTTAGATATTATGTCATTCCATTTATATGCTGTCTCAGATATTGATGTTACTTGTAAGATTTTTATTTTTTATCTTTATGATAAGAGTTCATAGTCTAAAGAAGCTGATTTTTTATTGCTCTATTATCTTTTGCAAACTACTACTATTACTACTCTCTCTCTCACTCTCACTCACACACACACACACACTCTCTCTCTCCCTCTGTCTGTCTCTCTCCCTCTCTCTCTCTCTCTCTCACACACACACACGCACACACACGCACACACACACACACACACACACATACATTTTTAGGGTTTTGGCGGTGTACAACTGTCGAGTAGCTCATAAAGTTTGTAAGATTTGCACCTAACCAGGGCAAAAAGACTGTCTTCAGACTCTTCACTGTCTATCAACTATCAAGTTAACCACTGACTTGCCCTTCTATCCTTCTACTGCCACTATATATTTTAGCTCCGCATCACCGTTAATACTCTCTTCCCGACACTAACATAGTAAGACCTTGAGACCTTTTTCTGAACCCAAGTAGAGATGCAAAAGCCATATTTTATAATGCTCCTGAAAAGAGACCCTGAAGAGCCATTTGTCATGGATGTTGGCCGTACACCCAACTTCCTACTCTTTTGCATTTGGCTCCTGTTTCTGTTTGACAAATTAGAATTATTATGGCTGCCATTTTAGTTGTTCCAGGGTTTTATCCTTAGCTTAGCTTTAGGCACCCGGATTTTATTTTCTGACAAATACGATGTGAGTAAATTTCAGTAGAAAAGTTCACTCTGAAAGACATATAAAACTGTTCACAGTAGTGATGTTTACGTCATTCTAGTAGCTATGTTACTTCTAGTGTTTTGTTCTGCTCCTTGTTTATGGTTTAATCTGTTACTATGTGTTTGGCCCTTTTACAAGTTACTTAGGAGACTCATCCAGGCCATCTGTTGGATCACTAGTCTTCTTTCAGTGTTCTCAAAATAAGGCACAGGAACCTCACGAATAGCCATGGCATAGCTATTACTTGATTTCGTTAGACATTTTTATGGAAATCTTGATTGACTCGGTCCAATACCAATGTCTGCCTCTCAGGAGGAGGTTTTCTAGGTTCTCTACAGAGTTGAAACCTCACACAAATCCTTTGCATTCGTTAGCTGTGACTTTAGCCCCTCTTAATTTGAACTTCGACACAAATTTTCTCCCATTCATTGCTGGGTTAGTTATGAGAGCTATGAATTTTCTCTCGTAGATTGAAGGGTGTTCCTATGTCTCGTGCAAAAAGCACACAGACGATAATTGATGATAAATAATATGGAACAAATATACCTTCTTACCTCAAGCAACACCACCAACTGGCCTTCTCAAAAAAAAAAAAAAAAAAAAAAAAATCCGAGGAACCTCTTACTATAATTTCCTTAGAATGTGAGTCTCCGGTATGACCTTCATTGACTCGGTAAGAACTATTATCCATGATATATTTGTCAATTAGTCTGGAGTGGTTCATGCTAGTATGGATCACTTTGGTTAAAATGTGATTCTAGAGTTTCGAAAAATTATTATGAAAAATGCCGCTTTATAGTGACAGAACCTAGTGGCTTGGATTCATATTGGTATTGATTCTTGAATCATGACCGAAGTTGTGACTGAGATAATGGAAAATGCTCCCTGTCCGGTTTAATGGCAAGCAGAGGAGCTCCTATCTGACAGTGGTCAGATGGCTACTTTGAATATATGAATGATGATATCAATTGTAGCAGTTGATAAGTGGAATGGTCATTCTGCTTTGCAGGCAAAATCTTACGCAGAAAACTTCAAGTGGAAGGGCCCACCCAAGACTGAGGAAGATTAATCCCTTTTATTTTTATCCGAAACCTCCTTATGTTGTGGTGCTTTTGAAGAACTTCTTGGTGGTTGCATCCTTCCCTTTTTTATTTTATAATTTGCAGCAATGGATGTATTCCAGACCTATGAGCTTTCAGTTGCTGAATTCAATAAAAGATAAACTGTTTTACTGTTTTACTACTGCTATTTTCATCTCCTGTAACGAACTGCGTGCATACATTTATATGTACAATAATTATCGTTCGTGTGTCCTCTGAAAATGTATCAAGATTCAAGCATTGGAGTTGGCCTCAGGATTCAGTCCTCATAAGCCTCTCTGGTATGGAATCTCCAAGTGAAGAGATAGTCCTTAGAGAGACAGGATTGTCTAATGACATCACAGGGGGCATTGATAGTGGATTTCTTCTCGTCGCTTCCCCGTTCTATCCTAACCATGCAGGAAAAACCATTTGAAGCAGGTGGCACGGCCGTAGTATCTGAGAGGTGCAGCATCACCTTTCCACTGATCCTCTTGGATGTACAGCCCCTCAGCTGCCCATCGTAAGTAGCGTCAAGCCAAGAGCATTCTGGCTGCCCCACCATCTTCTTGTAGGCTGAGTTTGCCACCCTGACCCTGTTGTTAGAATCCGAGATGACGGCTGGCAGTGACTCGGACTCCACCTCTTCCTCCACCTCCTCGGGTCTCTTTGGGGCACCACGCATGGCACGCAAGGTTGAGCTGCTTGAGCTGGGATCCTCACTGATGCATCCAACGCTTATGCTCGATCCTATGGGTCTTACGGGCTGTGGTACTATGACCTTGCTGCAAAGCAAGGGTGCCTGCAGCTTCTGCAGCAGGTCCTTCTCTAGTGGAATTTCACTTGGAGGGGAATTGAGGTCCAAAACTTCCTCATCATCGACAAACTCCGAGTGGTAGTGGTTCGGTGCCGGTATGGATCTGGCTGATATACTGTCTGGGGCAACGGTGGAAGGATGTGGAAGGAGGAGAGTGACCAGATTGCTGGACGTGGATCCACTGGTAGGCTTCTCCACTGACCCATCGAACCCGGCCCTTGAAATTGTGACCCCAGGGAGTACACGAGGAAAACCCTGCTGCATCGATCTGCTGAGGTCGGCTTTTCCAGCCAGGGATGATGACGGCGAAGAGGGAGAAGGTGCTGCATGAGGTGATGACGACGAGAACTCTGGGAGAGATGTACTCAATCTCTTGAGGGTACGAGGTGAGAATCTGGCTTTGGTCCTCTTTTTGCATCCCGTGGAAGGCTTGGTCGGCAGGTGAGGGGAGAGGTTGTTTCTGAATAAATGACGATGGCGCTGGGCTCTCCGAGGAGGAGCGGACATGCTGTCCAATATAGGATGATGATGCATGGACAGTTGAGGCTTGGGGGCGATGGGTCTGTATCTGGACATGATCTGATTGGTTTTGGAAAGAGAAGAGTAAATGTTGAGGTTGAGTGAGTTGATAATCATGGTTTCTTTGCTACTGCTATCCTGGTCGCTGGGTAAATGGCACACCAAGCTGTGAGCCATGGTATGACTATGAGATGGAAGAGGCCTAAGAGCCCCAAAGGAAAGGCTGGAGTAGGTGGATTACAAAACAACTAAGCCAAGGAAGGAGAGAGTAGACGACGGATGACTGGATTGGTATGTGGAGGGGGAGAATGTGCCACCTGGGCATTGTGGGTGTCGTAGTTACGTGTTGGAGTGCTTAGGACTTAGGAGGGGAAGACACGAGGAGTGCTGGGTGGGAAGGGAAGCTGGTTATATGGTGCGACGTGATAGGACCCTTTCATGAAGTCCCATGCACCACACCGTTTCATTGCAGCTATGCACTCACCGTTGCCAGGCAGTGCTGCAAAGATTAGCTTCCAACATTTGGTCGGTTCCTCTTTTTTTTTTCGTCCAACTCCACCCGCTTGTGTTAAGACCATTTGGATTTTGGTTTACTTTCCAACTCTCTTTACAACCCATCACGCCTTATTTTCAATTTTTTTTTTAATTTATTATTATTATTATTATTTTGAAATAAAAGGAAATATATTACAAAATAAAACACTCAAATATTACAGCAGAGTCTTGCAGGAGTTGAGTATTTCTTAATCGAACACGAGTACCCAAATTCCATAAATACATCATGGGGTGGAAGAAGTTTTGGCTTTATACAAATACTTAATAGATCCAACTTAGAGTAAATTCTCCAAAAAGGTGAGAAAAGGCCAACTGCTTCTCAAAGGTTTTGGAATAAATTGAAGTGTGTTTTCTGTAAAAATTCAGACTTCAGTGATAGTCCAATCCTTAGTAGTTGTCAACCTTAATCCTTGCATGATGCGGTAAAAATTGACCGGATGACCTTCTCTGCAGTTCCTGGTGCTCCAGTCGGCCTGCACAGAAGAGATGAGAGGGGAGAGTCGGGCTGACCTAATGGGGGACTCTCCGATGCCTGAGTCAGATCTTTCCACAACAGATGCTCTGACTCTTTCCACAGTAGATGCTCAAGATAGCTTTTTCAGTAAAAGAAGTGATTGATTGATCCCCTATGATGGAGGCTTACTTTGGTATTTATAGGCTGCTGATGGAGAGAAAAGGAGGGGCGTTTGTGAAGAGTCCAGTTTAGGCATAGAGTCCTTGAGGGGAGTGGCATTGTGATTCTGGGAATATTCCGGGTTTCAGGGCATATTCTGAGAATATTCTCCATTGATCTCGGAGGTGCAAGTCGTGAGAGGGGTGGACGCCTCTGATGACGTGCAGTGGATAGAGTCCTGCCCCCATGATCAGGAATCACGTCCCTTGAATGTAGGAGTGGATGTGTGCACGTTTTCGGGTGCATTACTTGACTGTGCCGAGCCAAGGTGACTGGTAGCAAGGCCTGATGGAGGGCTGAGGTGGCAGCACAGTCTGATGGAGGGCCGAGGTGGCAGCACGGCCTGATGGAGGGCCGATGTGGCAGCACGGCCTGATGGAGGGCTGAGGTGGCAGCACGGAGTGATGGAGGGCCGATGCGATGGCACGGAGTGATGAAGGGCCGATGGGCAGCACGGCCTGATTGAGGGCAGAGGTGGAAGCACGGCCTGATGGAGGGCCGAGGTGGCAGTACGACCTGATGGAAGGCCGAGGTAGTGGGTCAGTCTTGTTTAGGTTTGCAAATACGTTTCAGCCGTGCTGGGTAAGGGGACATATTTTGCCTCATCAATGCAAAACGCCCAAAGTTTCAATTTCCACCATTGATTTAGATGTTGTAATTCTCATTCTGATAGCTTGAAATTTGTCTTGAGATAGAATTTCACATATCCAGCATGATTCTATGTCCAAAAGGTTAGTAATACTAATATAAACTAACATTTGATTTGGCAAAAAAGAGGAGGTAAATATCATCCTAGAATGACTTCTGGATCATCTGTAATGGAGGAGACAACATCGATTGAGTTAGTGCTATGAAACAAATTCCAATCAGTTTTTTGTCACAGGGTTTGGCTCAGTTTTTTGTCTAGTAACATTATTTCTGTGCCACCATAAAAAGTAAACCGTTATAGTCATTATGCTAAAAAAACCAAACACGATCAGATTTTGACAAACCCATATGTGCAAAAAAATAATTAACTAAATGAATGAGAGATGGTGCTTGAATGTTTTTGCGTCTAAGTCCGAGTGGACCACCAGCCCAAATCCTGTCAGCAAACTCACATAGAAACAAAAGATGAAAAATAGATTCAGATTCCTGGCCATAAAGGCACGTGAGTATCAATGTTCAATCACTTACCTATCACTTCTCTTACTGGATACCATTGAGCAATATACGTCAAAAGAATATTTTGAATTTTGAATGGATATGTAATTTATAGAAAAACGTCCACCAATTCGGGGGAAGGAAAGTAAAATTAGTTGTTGAATTACTTATCTGTTGAGCAATATGATCTCCATTAATGAATTTAGCTGCACATCTAGTGGAAAAACAACCATTTTTTTAAATGGTGCATCGCCAAGCATCATTTTCAAAGGTTATTGGGATTTTTAAAACTTCATGCACAATGGCAGTGGGAATGAGGTTAGTTAAGGCTACTCATTCCAGCAACTCTCATTCACCATCTTATTAACAGTAAAATTTCTGCAAGGAATCGATGAAGACTGAGGAATTGAATTATCAAGAAAAGTCGGGATCCAAGAATTGTACCAAAAGAAAACAAATTGAATTGAATTATCAGGAAAGCCGGGATCCAAGGATAGTACCAAAAGAAAACAAATTGACTCGCACCCTGACAGTTACCATGCACTTAAGCGTTCGGAAGAATGGACGAAAACTATTCCAGATCCATGAGTCTCTTTTTCAAAATAACTGGGTTACAAATGGAAGGGTTGGGAAATTAGGTGAATCTCATACTTAACACCTATGCTTTGCCTTTGCTCAAATGTTTGAGTTTCTAACGAGGGAGGAGGGGTTGGCTTTAGTTAGACCGTAGAGGTGAAGTGATGTAAAAATTAAAGCAAAAATCAAATAAAATTTACTTTCTAGCGCGAGGATGTAAGGATCCATTCTGAGAGTCCACTGGAAATGAGCATCACACCTATTCCGTACTCCACTGATTTCTGATTAATGGAAGATGGCACAAGGGGAAGGAGCAAGGGACAGAAGGAAATGCTGTAAGTAAATCCACGGCCTTCCAACTTAAACTCTTGATTAAATCCGGCGGTCATAACCTCCAGAATTTCGATTCAGTTTCCATTAAAAAATTAGCAGGCCACATAATATAAATGAAGAGAGTTAAACTGTGAAAGTAGGGATACATACATTTCCTTATATTTAGATGAAGTGGGCTCATGCAGAAGACGATTAAGAGGGGCATTGAGACAGACTTTGAACAATTACACTTACCTTGAAGCAATATCTTGCCAATAAAATTCCTTCCTTTTTTTTTTCTTCTATTTTTATCATTATCATTACGTTCTTAACCAAACAAAAAAATGGTGGGGCTCTTCTGATCACAACCCTGTTCCCTGCCACACCTTTTGGGGGGAGGGGGTTGGTGGTAGAGCACTCAGAAACCTACCTACGATATTACCATCTACAATTGTTGAGACCCCTGCTACAATAGATCCTACACTAGTCAGCAGATCTAAATGAGCTACATACCACCAAGGAATAGTAGCACGCTCTCATGCTCTCATGATTTGGCCATCTTAATTCAACTCCCTACGAACTGTAATGCCACTCATGTCTGGCTGCAGCACCTTCATATAATATTTCGATCTACGGGAGAGATTTATCCTTTTCCTCCTTGCTTCAGGAATAGACTCAATGGAACACTCTAAGAAGCCACGCCTCACAAACCTGTAAAACATTTACCAGTAAGTTTAACAGACATAAACGAGCAATGAACTATAAGTGGCTTCACAGGAATTGTTTCATTTATTTAACAGCAGACCAACCCCCACTCCCCCCCCCCCC